>NC_064926.1:209056530-209359560 GCF_023897955.1 Schistocerca gregaria
TGCATTTCACAAACAGACTGTAGGTGATGAGGTAACGCCTAGAACCGCTTGGCCACCTCGGCCGGCTACTAATGTTAATATGGTGTCTACAAATCCAGTAGCCTCTCTTATAGCATCAATAGCTTCATGCTGGAGGTTAAATCTTATTGAAAGATGTTTACAGAGGCATTCTACCTCATCACCTGCAATTTTTCCATGACGTGTTGCTGAAAATATTAATTTTTTTGTCTTATTTCCTGTGCTACAGTGTTGACCTAGCGCATAAAGATGAAAGCGGTTTTTTAAACGAAAAGCTGCACCATCAGTCACATACACATGTTTAGGAAATGCATGGCCTCTAGATTCTATGTCATCAATTATTATGCTGTCAGCGTAGCATGCATGTGCAGTATCATGAGTGAGATCGTCGCTGACAATAGCAAAACAGTGTGATGTTCCACAGAAGAGAGTAACACATGTGAATATTGATACCTGTGATGTGTGCCTGTTGTTACTTTGAATTTCGTTCTGCACAGCAACAGGCCAATTCTCAGCAAAGTAGAAATGAAGAACTAATGTGTCAGTATTCTGGGATGTTTCAGATTTTTGTTCTGCTATGGTCTGTCTCTGAAACTTCCAGATATGATGGTGAGCTATTTCTTTCATGATCCAGTGCCTCACCTGTGTAACAAACTTCTCTGGTTCTCCTGTCTTCCTCTTCTACTCTCCTCCCTCCCACAACAGACAGTATCCTAAAGGTGTAATGCTTCAACAGTCATCACTTGAGTTCCAGAACACGTTGTATACCCCTGCAACCAACATTTATCTCGTGGCTCTTGGCATATACACAAAAGCATCAGGTCCATCTCTGTCTATTTGTTTCGTGTGACGCTGCTTATGACTAAACAAACAAGTTTCAAATTAGTGCAGTAAATATATGTGCATACGCCCTTCACTGGCTGGAATTTTACCCATTTTGGTCGTTAGGAGTAGAATTTTGTAAGATCAATATTTAAACTCGGGTTCTCCTTTTTCATTAGGAGATACGATTCTCTTATTGATCCTGTCATATTTATTTTTACATTTTTAACTTTTTCACCATTTTCACTAGCAGAGATAACTGGAGAGTGATTAAGACTTTGCCTACTGCAATCTTTGTCATCACTTAGGTAATATTCCAGAGCAAAAGTAAGCATATCATCTTGCAACAGATGCTCACAATAAGAATGTGGGTATGGCCAAATACCTTCCTCTTTTTTTACGAGCTTTTGAAATGAAATAATGTGAGGAAGTGGGTAGGTATTTCTATATCTGCTCCTTAGAGTAGCTACTTGATATCAGTGTCAGTAACTATACCTTCTCAGTATAAGTGGCTGCCGAAATAGCAATATTTACATTTTGAGACCACACATCACATTTCGTGCACATATCACTATCATCAGGTTCTGCAAGTGCATCAACATTATACACTTCACAAAGTTTTGAAGGTGTTGCTTGTGTAAAACTTGTTTCAATTTCTTACAAGTTTCTTTTTACATTAACATTCAACGGGTCAGCGACTTCACACCCAGGAACATAAACATTTGCACTGTCCTCTTCAGTTTCAAATTCGGATGATGGTTATCGTTCAGGTGGGTCGTCACTAAAATTCTTCTTGCAGCGAGTGTAGCAATTCCTGCACAATAGATGTGATGCTAATACACTAATACCGTTACTTGAGGACCAAGATATTTGTACAATACCTCTGACATATTTCCAACAACTGTGAAGTGTTTTTCACTTTTCTTAAAAACCATCTTCTAGTGTCTTTTTTCATAACCCACACACCTCATCCCTGTCACTGCTGTTTTTCCTCACTGACATTGTATCTAACACAAAACTCAAACCAAACACAAAATTCGATGCAGAGTGGTTTATATGAAAATTCTCACTCGTTTGTTATGTACAGAAGAGCGCTGGCAACAGTGTTGCCAACATGCATATTTTACACTAGAAATTCAGTAATGCGAAATATGCAGAATGTTGAAAATTTTTTAACACTTTACAAAGAAAAATATTGACCACTGTGTTTGCACTGACTATCAACATATTAACCAAACAATATTTTGTGTAATGCTCGAAAGTTTTCGGATGGAGGTTTTCGAGTAAATAATTCGTAACATCTTGTAAAAATGCATTTTTTTTTACATTTTTAGTAATAACTATTTACATAATACAGATAGCTGGAGCAGAGAAGATACTGTTTATAATTGCATCAGTAGTATCTGGTAATATGACAGGAGGTGTAACTTTCTATGACTTTACAAATTACAAAAAAAAAAAAAAAAAATTAAGTGGAAGGATTAACTTAAATTTCATATTTTAGTCTCAAATTTGTTAGATACAGGAAGGCCGTAAGTGTGCAGGTGTCAACTAAATATCAACATACTAAGAGGGAGCTTTAACGCAAAACATCTGCCAGGTCTCCATACTTTTAAGAGTTATTTACAAAATATGTATTTTTCAAAGCGCCGTACCATTTACAAAAATTAAGATCAAACGATAATACTTTATTGCTTAACACTTATGATTTAGAGGTCTGACATTGTTTTCTTCCAGAGAAATTCGTGGCCACGAGTTGACATGACCTGTATGATTTGAGATGAAATCACCCCATTGTTATCGCTGATATCTGGGATGGTGTATTATACGGTGAAAGAGCACTTTTTTGCGTGCCAATCCTGGTCATCTTTCAGCCAACGCAAGTATCATACGATCCAACATGGAAACGTAGTAGGGCCCAGTTATGGTTCTGCCTTTTTCCAAATAATCTATGACGGTTATCCCTTGGAAATCCCAAAAAACAATGGTCATCGTATTACCAGCTGACAAAATTGTCTTTGCCTTCCTCGGTGCAATTTCACCAGCCTTTGTCCATTGTATTGACCACCGTTTCGACTCTATTGTGTAACGACGGAACCTGGTTTCATCAACAGTCATGAATCGGCGCAAAGAACCTGCGGATTGCGATGAAACATCGCCAGACATTGTGCTGAAATGTTGCGCTGGATACGCTTTTGGTCGAATGTGAGCAATCGCGGCGACGATCTCGCAAACAGTTTCTTCACAGTCAGTTCTCTGTGCAGCACTCCCTCAGTTGAAATGCTTACAATTTCAAAAATTTTTATACAGCGATCTTGCATTACCATATCATTGATTTTGTCAACGGTTTGCGTTGTAGATACCTCAATTGGACGGCCGGAGCGCGCTTCGTCTTCGGTCCTTGTTCGACCACGTTTAAACTCATTAATCCAAGAGTAAATGGTGTTCTATGATGGTACAGTCTCCGTGTCTTTCATTCACTTCTGTTTAGATTTTTGTGGCAGACCTAATGAAAATGTTCAATAACAGCACGAAACACTTTTTCCTCCATTTTCAATTGCAGTCGACATACTGACCATTTGATACAACTGTGAACTATGAACGGTGTGCTGTACATTGTTGAACTTCTTTATACGATATTTGGAGAAATGGAGCTTATCAGTCATGAAGGCGTAACAAAAACAATGCATCCATGGAAATTTACTAGACTTATCAAACTACCCTTGTATGTGTCTCCTCTCGGGGCCTAGTCGCGTGGCGCCAGTGTAATCCCCCATGGCGTTGGGCATGGCTCATCTCGTAGCCAACGTAGCCATACTGGCATAGCAGTCGTGGGATCTTGACGGGCGCGTGCAGGATTGTGGCGGAAGGGTAAATAGCAGCCACGATTCAACATTCGGACGGTCACACTGGTTTTTAATGTACCAGCGTTTCACATTTGCAATGGCTTTTCCCGTGCTTACATTAACTTGTAATATTGCAACGTTAATCACCTAGAGAAATGCATTCCCGAAATTTCATTACTCCACATTCTTTATTTCTTAGGTTGGGATTTTCCATTTTTTGCGTCAGTCTGGCGTCTACTGGCCATAACAAATGGTTCAAATGGCTCTGAGCACTATGGGACTTAACATCTAAGGTCATCAGTCGCCTAGAACTTAGAACTACTTCAACCTAACTAACCTAAGGGCATCACACACATCCATGCCCTAGGCAGGATTCGAATCTGCAACCTTAGCGGTCGCACGGTTTCAGACTGTAGCGCCTAGAACCGCTCGGCGATTTCGTAAGCAGAACGAGGACTAATTTGCAAACGATGTGCCACTTCGTCAATAGTTAATCGTCTGTCTAAGAGAATTATTTGAAGCGAACGCTCCATCATCGTGCGTAACACTTGTGCGTTCATATCTGAATTTTTCAATCCATTCGTAGACACTCCGTTGTTCCAAAAAACTGTTCCCGCACTGTACCGGAAGTCTTCGATGAATTTTGGCGCCTGATACGCTTTCCGACCACAAAAACGGATCATTGAACGTTGCTCTTCTTTGGTGCAAATAGACAGCGAAGCAGTCATGATTAACAGCACGGCAGCGATAACGGAACTTACCTAGCAGTTTGAAAATTGCAAAGATATAACAACAAATAAACAAAGCATGCGTCATTAACGTAAAACGACTGCCAAAACATAACTAAATCATCGCGTGACCGCTACGGTCTCAGGTTCGAATCCTGCCTCGGGCATGGATGTGTGTGATGTCCTTAGGTTAGTTGGGTTTAAGTAGTTCTAAGTTCTAGGGGACTGATGACCTCAGATGTTGAGTCCCATAGTGCTCAGAGCCATTTGAACCATTTTATAACTAAATTGCGTATAATAATTGACTTCCCCTCGTAGTCGTGAAAGAGGAGCAATAGCTGTCCTTACCTAAAAAATAGTCGTTCTCCCTTATCTGGCGCTCCAGTGACTCCTGTTTTGTAGATACGAATAACTACCACTGTTTTTTCGCAACTGTGTACGCGCTACATATGAAGAAGGCACGCAGCAAATTTTTTTATAAAAATGCTATACTTATCTCTATCATCAGTTAACGTCTTAAACTCATTTTTAACATGATCTGATTTCACGTAAGGTTCTGGTCACCAGTACTAAAGCGGTTATCGTGTCGTTCGACAGTCTGATTACTTCCTGGAAACGCGTAATAGAAGGCACTGGTTTCTCATCAAATACGCTTCATATGTACAGGAGGAGTCAGTGCGACATTTCGGTTGACAGGTTTATGTACACATTCCTCCGAATCCCATAAATTAAAAGGAAATGAAACGTGAATTACAGTTGAGCAGCCCGTCCCTGAATCAAAGCGTCAGCGTCCACACGATTGCCAGGTTTTCAACGTCTCGTCGATTACGAGTTGATTAGAAAAGAAGCAAATGCTCGGATACCATTAGAATACGGTAATAAAACGACTGTCTCTTGTTCTTTTCAAAGGAACCGTCCCTAGTCTAGGCTTAATAATTTTTTAGAAACGAAGGAAAACGTAAATCTGGATGACTGGACAGGGATTTGAACCTCACTCCTGGCAAATGAGATTTTACTGCACTAAACACCATGCCAGTTTGTTGGTTATGCCGCCATGACCGTAATTCATTGGATATTTGGAGGAGAAGTGACTGTGGTAAACGGACAAAAAAGTGTGCCACAGTTTTTATTCGATATAAAATTCAGAAACTTACTGGTGGAAACTTTCCCAGTGTCTAAGTAGATTTGCTCATTGCAAGGATTTTAATGAAATTGACATGCGAAACTGTACCAAATAACACAAAGGATGCTCGAGTTTATCTGTGATTGCGATATATTTTGGTGGTTATTTCGCCTTTTTACTTTGCATCACATGTAGTTCTAAATTTTTTCTGCAACTCGTCATATGATGTCTGCGCAGCAGCTTTTCAATATTTCCCCTTTTCTATTTTTTTACAGGGTCGGTATTTCAAGGGGAAACATCAAAGTATTTTCATAGTTGTGGGCGCTACAAGATAACAGTAAATGCCAAATTCTCATGATTGACGTTTACAAGATAGAACCATTCACTCTCTACATTCACAGAAAAGATTCGCAACACCAAAAATATCGCCGAGCTCTGTATTATCGGTAATATGTTTTTGTAGGTAACGTACTCAAGCATTAACATTGTTAATGTAAGCGCAAGATAAGCCATCGCAAATGTGAAATGCTGGTACATTAATACCCGAAGTGATCGCCAGAATGTTGAATGCAAGCATGCAAAACGTGCATCCATTGTGTTGTAGAGGTTTCAGACATCAGATGGAGTTCCATCCTTGATGCACGTAGTTGCATCCTGTGAATGACGCTGGAGTTGTCGTCCGATGATGTCCCATATGTGCACGACTGGAGACAGATCTGGCGACCAAACAGCCCAAGGCAACATGTCGACACACTCCAGAGCATGCTGGATTACAGCATTGGTACGTGGGCGAGCGTTATTCAGTGGGTAATGGTTCAAATGGATCTGAGCACTATGGGACTTAACTTCTGAGGTCATCAGTCCCCAGTAACTTAGACCTAACTAACCTAAGGACATCACACACATCCATGCCCCAGGCAGGATTCGAACCTGCGACGTAGCGGTCGCGCGGTTCCAGACTGTAGCGCCTAGAACATCTCTGCCACCCGGCCGCCTTACAGTGGGTAAACACCCCCTGGAATGCAGCTGATGATGGCAGCAAAACTGATAGCATCACAAGACAGACGTACAAATTTGCAGTCAGGGTGAGTAACTAAGAGAGTACTTCTCTGTCATACAAAATCGTAACCCATACTTTAACTTCAGATGTAGGTTTAGTGTGTCTAGCAGGCAACAGGTTGGTTGCAGGTCCTAAACTGGTCTCCTTCTAACCAACACACGACCATCACTGGCACCGAGGCAGAACCAGCTTTCACTAGAAAACCCAAGAGACCTCTATCCTGCCTTGCCTCCCTATGAGCACTCACTTGACACCACTGAAGTCGCAAATGGTGGTGGTTTCGGGTCAACGGAATGCACGTTACAGGGCATCTGACTCTGAGCTGTCCTTGCGGTTACCGATTTGTGAAAGTTCGTTGTACCACTGTGATGCCAACTGCCTCTCAAATTGCTGCTGCAGATGCAGTTCGATGAGCCAGAGCCATACGCCAAACTCCATGGTCTTCCCTCTCGGTACTGCCATGTGGCCGCCCAGGGACCGGTCTTCTTGCAACCGCGAATTCTCGTTACCAACACTGCCAGCAGTCATGTACATTGGGTACATTCCTGTCAAGGTTTCCTTCAATTTCGCAGAAGGAACATACAGCTTCTCGTAGCCCTATTACTAGATCCCATTAAAACCCTGCGAGGTGTTGATAATGGCGTCTTTGTCGCCTGAAAGGCATTCTTGGCTCACCACGTCCAGTCTAAAAGGAAACTAATTGTCTCGAACTTTACAACGTGTATTTGAAGTAAACCTGATTTGTATCCTCAAAGTGGTGCTCCTTGCGCCAGTCTTCCGCGACTGGCTCAAATTGCTCTAATCACTATAGGACTCAACATCTCAGGGCATCAGTCACCCAGACTTAGAACTACTTAAACCTAACTAACATAAGGACGTCGCACAGATTCATGCCCGAGGCAGGATTCGAACAGTAGCAGCAGCGCGGTTCCTGACTGAAGCGCCTAGAACCACTCGGCCACAGCGACCGGCTATGCGAAAGGCGCGAAATTTGAATAGACACCATCTTTCAGATGTAGAAACACGGCTATTAAGTGCCGTGTATGTCGCACAGCTCCTTCTTAGTGCTGCATTTTTTTTGTTTCCGTCAGTGTATTTCATTGGTTCTCTCGCTCGTCCGGTCTGTATCGAAGGTAGTTCTACGTTGTTCCTCCAACACGTCATTTGGTATCTGCGCCACAGTTTTTTTAGTACTTCCACCTTTCTCTTTTTCTACAGGCTATGTATTTCAAGATGAAACATGGAAATATTTTCAGAACAGTGGACCCTAGAAGAAAACAGTAAATTATGCTTATCCATTACCGACATTTTGGAACCGTGACTGTATATTGAATGTAAGTAAATTATACAAAACTGCAACCAGTCACTTTTTTGAATAGTTTTGTTTTATTCTATGAACCGGTTTTCGAACATGTTGGCAAAAGTCTCGCTGTCAGAGGGTAAATAAATGTACTTTGTGTGGAAGTGTGTGTAGTGATACAACAACTGGACATCAAAATGGAGGCAGACAGATAGACACTAACCGAAAAAAGCCACCTATACTGTCGCAAGCCAGCACGCAGCATCATGCTAGCAATAATGATGTAACATCCTGAAACTATGTGAAGATCAACCTGAAAAGGTTCGAAAACCTGTTCATGGCATAAAACATAATTATTCAAAAAAGTGACTGGTTGCAGTTTTGTATAATTCACTTACAAAAACAGTAAATATCAATTTCAGACAAATGAGGTGTACAACATGGGACTATTCACTTTCTATTAGATGGCGTTGCTGGATAAACAGAGTTTTCTATTTTGAAAATTGTGAACCCCTATTTTGTTAAGGCGACTGCGCCACCACCACTCGTGGGAGGTGGTTGTGTGTAAGTGATAATAGAATAGAACTAACAGAGGGATGCAGAGCGTTATTCCTGCTGAGTTTATATTCACTGAGTTTTGTGTCACTGTAACATATTATAAGCAGACTTTCACCTCCTTTCATAAACTCAGCTTGCCATTTTCTCGTGATGAAGAGTGTAAGGGCGATTGATATCTTTGATGTTATGACGTAGAGAAATTATACTCCTTACTTATCGCTCGCTTCTGGAATACGCCCACGATTTTTTTCTATGAAAATACGGGACACCTGAAAAATCTGTGATCAGCTGACCAATAATTTGTGAAGTATTTCATTAACAGAACATTAGGATGACAGAAACATGATGCTGAATAAATGCGCTTTGGATCAGAACAGTGGTTGTTAATACCCCAAGTGAAGTGCTCTTACAACTCCTTCATGTTACCAGAATGTTTTGTATTTTTCACCTGAGTGAATTTGCTCTCATAAATGCTTACTGAGTGGTACCAATCTATTCGTTCTAGTCTGATCACGAAATGCTTAGATAACAGTGGCAAATGTACTTTCTAAAACATTTGTTTTATTTATATGACCAATAATGATTCATTTATTAAAACAAACGCTCAATCCCTGCATTCGACCCTGGAATACACAATGTATTTTGTAAGTCCTACAGTTTTAGGCAGAACTTTTACTTTCATATAAGGTACATATGCTATGTTGTGAGGTGATCGGTATAGTACATGCATAAAAGTAAAATGAACACACTTTGTATGCCCTGAAAGCACACATGTAATGTACCATGGAAGTTTTATAACAAATTTCATAAGAACAGATGATCGCTGCATGAGATTGTTGAAGCCCGTCATCTTGGAACAATAAAAAAGCCTACACTGCGATCGCAGCGAACGAAGTGTTTTCATTTTACTTTTAAGCATTTTTCCTTTAACGCTTTAAATATCCAATCCATCTATTATTAATTTCTTCCTTAAAACGGATGCAATAATTTAATTGTTCAGCTGCAATCGTCGTCCTTTGCCTTGAGGCGTCATGCGGAGGCGCTATGAACGGACATGTGGTCAGCACACCGTTCTCCTGGCTGTTTTGCGACTTCCCAGACTGTGGAGCCGCTGCTACTGGCTCAAGTAACCCCTCAATTGGCATCACGAGGCTGAGTGCACCCCTCAAATGATAATAGTAATGTTTACACTTAATGGGAAAGCTCTGTGACACTTAAAATCAAGAATTCGATTTCAAGGTAGGGTTTCAGTAAATCATATTTCTGCAGGCAGTGTTGTACATTTTTAAATGTGTGTTTCTTAGGATCAACATAGGCAGAATTTCTTATTATGTGTGCAACAATCTTGCCCATTACTTCTTTTTTGTAAATAAGTCGTTGACTTTTGAAGTTGTGCCAACGGCAGCAGATAAAGCAAGCTTATGTTTGTCATTCTTGAAGTTTTCCCAGCGTACTGAATGTTCGATGAGGTTTCGGTACTGCAGTCGGACCATGTTGACTTCCTGCCACGATATTTCAGCTGGCAGTATTCCAGCCATCTTCGGATGAGTGCCCGTCACTAGACTCTGCAAGTTTTTTTTTATTTATTGTCATTTTGATACCCGAGACAGGTAGGCCGGCAGCGGCAACACTACGCCGCTCTTCGGCTACAGAAAATACAAGTAAGACATAAGAAGACATAGAAAAACAAACAAAACGGCGGTTAAAAAACAATAGACACACAAAGTAAAATACAAGGAGCCGTTCACGGGAGCAGTGAAATAAAAAACGTTCAGCACTAGCACATGAACATAGGCAACAGAAATGAAACATGTGAACGATGGAGCACAAACGACGAAACAAAGAATCACTATCACAAAGGCACACATAAACACTGACGACGATTCGGGCGCACGAATGTTCACTGTTCATGTACGAGTCCGGGGACTTGCTGAAGGGGAAAAGGTGGGGGAGGAGAGAGAGGGGATGGTGGAGATGCCAGTGGTGGAGGAGCGGGGAGGGGGAGGAAAGAAGGGAGGGAGGGAGGGAGGAAGAGAGGAGGGAGAGAAGGGAGTCCTTGGGAAAAACACAGGTGGTGGAAGGGGAGGATCAAAGTTGGTAGGAGGAGTAGATGGAGGGGATGAGGGCATCATCATGGAGGGGGAGTTGGCGGAAGCCACCCTGGGTGAGGGTATGGAGAGTGGAGAGACGGAGAGCGGGTGGGACGTGGGAATACAGGCGCGGCAGGAGACTGCAAGTTCCTGGCGTCGGCTTTTTAGCAAAAAATTGGCGCGGAAACTCATGTGCATTGGTTGCCGTCAAAGGAGCGTCCTTTATCGAAATCCGCGCCCTCTGCAAATACTGTTCTATCTGTGGCGGACAGGCGCATGCGTAAAGGTGAAAACATGACCGCCCTCTGTCAGAATGCACGCTCGCGTCGCTAAAAACCAGATGTCAGATGTCGCCACAGTGTCAGTATGAATAAACTGTCTTCTCTCAGAAGAAATTAGAGATGTCATAGGGTCTCAAGTCTTGTCCAGTTGAAACCAGCCGTCACGATTTACAAGATTTTGTGCTAGGCGTATTTCCACAGATTCTTTAATTACTGAATCCCAAAAAATCACGCGCAGAAAAATCCGTAGTATGTCCTGTGATAATACAATGTCAGCTACGGCCGACTTACTGGGCTGCGAAAGGCGAATGTGGCGCTCATGTTCAACGCAGCGGTCGTGTACTGTGCGTGTCGTCTGACCAATGTAAGCTTTGTCGAACGGACAAGGAATTTTGTAGATTCCGGCCTTCCGCAGACCCAATCGTCTTTTATCCAACGGAGAATTGCACTAATCTTCACTGGTGGCCGGAACATTACTTTAACGTGATGTTTCCTTAGGATCCTGCCTACTTTAGATGAAAGGTTGCCGACGTATGGAAGGAACAGCTCCATATGTTCTTGATATTGTGGGTGGCCACTTATCTTCCTTCTTAGTGCCACATTAGCGCTTACAGTTGCCTGAAGATGGATGGACGATCACCAGCCGAAATATCGTGGCAAGAAGTCAACAAGATCCGGCTGAAATCCCGAAACCTCATCGAACAGCTTATGTTTGTTTGACTTACCATGCTTAACAACATCCAAGTCTCTACCCGGACGCAGTCGAAAATGCGACACTTCAAATTTTACGGCGAACTTGTTAACTGAACTTTGTCTCTACGAGGGATTTTTTCCTTTAAGTTGGAAGAACAGGTGCATATGCTTTTAGTCATAATAGGTCAGTTCCCCGAAACAACACACCATGTCAGGTACCAACAAGAAACTAGGCAAACTTTTTCTGTCGTCAATGTTCAGGGACCGCGCTAAACAATGACACCACTAAGTGAAATAAGGGCCGAGACAGAATTTCTCACTAGAAGAAATGGTAAAAACAGTTCCATTTTTTATTGAGGAAGACGGTGTCAAGAAAATGCGAGACCTTTTCGCGCTCCAACAAAGATTCTGAGAAAGCGGGACACACAAGGAAAAACGGGCGATACTTCTGTTTTTTCACGGGACGCATGGAAGACTTATTCTGGAGTTTTCGAAGCCCAGGGTGTTTTTTCTGCTGTCTTGCTGCATAACGTCAACAGTACCCCAGCGGCACTAGTTACGTGACGAGTCATTGTGTAAAAAGTCTTTGTTGGCCTACAGCACACAGTGGTCGCGCGTAGCCGCAGCTCTGTTATACAGGGTGGCCCATTGATCGTGACCTGGCCAAATATCTCACTAAAAGCATCAAACGAAAAAACTACAAGGAACGAAACTCGTCCAGTATGAATGGGGAAACCAAATGGCGCTATGGTTGGCCCGCTAGATGGCGCTGCCATAAGTCAAACGGATATCAACTGCCTTTTTTTTGAAATAGGAACCTCCTTTTTATATTATTGAAAGGGTATTATTTAAAGGGTGCAGTACGGCTCGACATTGAAAATAGGTACAACATTCTTCGTTATTCCTGTCAGAACAACATATTTTTTGTAATAATAACTCAATTTCACTTAATACACTGAAGATGGATACCAGTGTAGGAAAGAAAGACAATTTATTTATTTAACTGATTACGTGCACTCCCACAAAATAAATCCCTACATCCAATTTGGTGAGATCTGTGAAATGAATGAATGTATGGTCTTCTGCTAACTGCAGATAATGAATGTGCAATTTATGATCATCTTTGAGACGGTCTTTCAGTCTTGGTGGAACCAAAGAGATGAAATTTACCTGAGCTTCGAGCGCCTGAAATGTGGCTAACCAATACGGTAGCAAGGTGCTCCCCCACCTCGGCCGAGGTGCGAGATGATCTGAAGAACGGCCATGTTTCAGCACTATGGCGCTGTATCTTGTGTTGGTAAGACCTGTCTTAGGTGTGTTCCGTAAAGACAAAAGAGTAGAGAAAATGGTATGCATGTGAAATACTTAAGAGTAGTTTGGAATAATTATTTCTCTATTTCAGGAACTTTTGGGGGAAGAATTAAATGACAGACAGGTAATATCAAGGGGATCGTAGTAATTTTCGGAAGTGACCAACGGTCACAGTGAAACCACATGTAACAATAAGTTGAAATGCTTGCGAGTGGTAGTACTAAGTTGGAATACTTGCGAGTGCTAGTACTAAGTCGAAATACTTCCGAGTGCTAAAGCTAAGCTGAATATCTGGCGTGTGTACTATAAGTTGGAAATACTTCAGAAATGGCGTGTGCAGGACTTGAAATTAGAGACGAGTACTTCCACGTGGTGAGTACTGTGTGAGTCTCAATCTGTGTATGAGACAAAGGATAAAGAGAATTATTCGTCCATGGTATCAGTTGAAGACTCGCGTGTGTGACGAATATGTTCTTAATATTACTTTGCGTGTTATGTTTCCGTGTGACGCTGGATTCAAACTCTTATACTCTGAGAGAGAAGCAAGGTGAGTCAGCCGTCTCTCCAGCAACGCCACTTGGCTTGCATTGCACTGGAAGACGTGCATGTATCCTCCAGAGTTCGTAGTAGGAAAGAAAAGTTACGAAGTGGGGCAGTGTCGTGTGAAACTGGGATGAATACTAATTGAAGTGGGAAAGCTGAAAGTGAAGTGATTCTAACGTTGTGACTATCCATTGTGATGTATGTTGCCAGTGTGATGTATTTCATGTAATTTAAGTATGTGTGGTTTGCATGGGAGAGTAGCAAGATAGGTTCAGAGGCAGTGGGTTATGCATGTTCCTTTTTGTACCGCTCGGTCTGGAGTAAATTTTCGTGATGATGGGTGTGAGAGTCGAAGTGTGAGATATAGCAATAGATCCACCATCCTATCCAGAAAGAGCACTGTAGCGTTAGAAAATTACGAGACCATAAGATAGAGAATCACCAATGTAAAGCCATGCCCACTGAGCGGGGTTTCTCATGTGTAATTGTTGTATAAAATGTAATAGTGTGTTTAGGTTATCTTTGAACCATAATAGAATTTATCTGAATAAAAAAGATAGTGAAAAGAAAAAGATTAATGGCCTTGTATTAAAAATAGTGTGTAGTCATGATAGCCAGAATTTATAATGTGTACGCCATTCATATTGAATGCGATGGCCACGTGTTGGACAAAGCCGTTCGGTAAGAAAGAAAATGTGGTATTGCCACAGCGTAGTGAACATTCTGAGTTGTGTAAATTACTAATAGTCAGATGTGAGTTATCCGTTTTCGCTACGTAATATTCAAACAGGAGAATAATTTGCAGCTTAATTGTGGGCATTAGAGCTCATAACAAGTCATTGATGTTACACAAGAAATAACAACAAATCCACTCGCATGGGCAGACCACTCATCTTCCTGGCCTGACTGCTTGTTGCCACAGTATGAGCAAGGCATGTCGGTGCCTCTCACCGTAAAGAAATATGAATGTTTTTGTTGGACCACTTTTTTCGCTTTGTCATAAATGGCGCTGTAATAGTCACAAACGTATAGGTACGTGGCATCACGTAACATTCCGCCAATGCGGACGGTATTTGCTTCGTGCTACATTACCCGTGTTAAAATTGGCCGTTTACCAATTGCGGAAAAGGTCGATATCGTGTTGATGTATGGCTATTGTGATCAAAATGCCCAACGGGCGTCTGCTATATATGCTGCTCGGTATCCTGCACGACATTATCCAAGTGTCCGGACCGTTCGCCGGATAGTCACATTATTTAAGGAAACAGGAACTATTCAGCCACGAGTGAAACGTCAACCACGACCTGCAACAAATGATTGTGCCCAAGTAGGTGTTTTAGCTGCTGTCACGGCTAATCCGCACATCAGAAGGAGACAAATTGCGCGAGAATCGGGAATCTCAAAAACGTCGGTGTTTAGAATGCTACATCAACATCGATTGCACCGGTACCATATTTCTATACACCAGGAATTACATGGCGACGACTTTGAACGTCGTGTACAGTTCTGCCACTGGGCACAAGAGAAATTACGGGACGATGACAAATTTTTTGGTCGCGTTCTATTTAGCGACGAAGCGCCATTCACCAACAGCGGTAATGTAAACCGACACAATATGCACTATTGGGCAACGGACAATCCACGATGGCTGCGAAAAGTGGAACATCAGCGACCTTGACGGGTTAATGAATCGTGCGGCATTATGGGAGGAACGATAATTGGCCCCCATTTTATCGATGGCAATCTAAATGGTGCAATGTATGCTCATTTCCTGCGTAATGTTCTACTGATGTTACTACAAGATGTTTCACTGCATGACAGAATGGCGATTTATTTCCAACATGATGGATGCCCGGCACATAGCTCGCGTGCGGTTGAAGCGGTATTGAATAACATATTTCATGACAGGTGGATTGATCGTCGAAGCAACATACCATGGCCCGCACGTTCACCGGATCTGACGTTCCCGACTTTCTTTCTGTGGGGAAAGTTGAAGGATATTTGCTATCGTAAATCACCGACAACGCCTGACAACATGCATCAGCGCATTGTCAATGCATGTGCGAACATTACGGAAGGCAACCTACTCGCTGTTGAGAGGAATGTCCTTACACGTACTGCCAAACGCATTGAGGTTGACGGACGCTATTTTGAGCATTTATTGCATTAATTTGGTATTTACAGGTAATCACGCTGTAATAGCATGTGTTCTCAGAAATGATAAGTTCACAAAGGTACATGTATCACATTGGAACAACCGAAATAAAATGTTCAAACGTACCTACGTTCTGTATTTTAATTTAAAAAACCTACCTGTTACCAACTATTCGTCTAAAATAGTGAGCCATACGTTTGCAACTATTACAGCGCCATCTATCACAAAGCGAAAAAAGTGGTCCAACCAAAACATTCATATTTCTTTACGCACTACACGAATATGTAATAATAAATGGGGGTTCCTACTTAAAAAAACGCAGTTGATATCCTTTTTACCTATGGCAGAGCCATGTAGCGGGCCAACCATAGCGCCATCTGGTTTCCCCCTTCAAGCTAGAGAAGTTTGTTCTTTGTAGTTTTTTCGTTTTGCGCTTATTTCGTGAGATATTTGGCCCGGTCACGATCAATGGACCACCATGTATAATAGCGGGTGGTTATAATTAAAGTACAGATACTCACGGATGCCCATAATGGGCTGTAATTGCCGTATGGCTGCGAAACTTGGTAGGTGTGCCGATGTATTGATGCGCCACCGATTTACGCTGGAAACAATTAGTTCCAATTGTTGAAAACATATAACAGGCAAATCGCACAAACATTTCTTTATTTATAACAGCCGGTTTCGACAGACTTTGCTGTCATCTTCAAGTCTTAAAAAAATATTTTTGCTATGGAACGCCAAGTTGTCCCGTGGATAAAAATCAGCACATTTTAAAAAGTTTGTCATAACTAAAATATTTAGAAACATGAAACTCCTTGTGCAAATGACCACGTCAAAATGCATATCGCTCACAGATGCTTGTTACGATGCAAAAATACGGGACATTGTAACACATCTGTGTACATATGCTGGATATATTCGAAACGTACAAAATCCACCTTTAACGGCGTATAAAGTACAACTGAAAAAGTTCCAGTTGGGGCCACCAGGTTCAGATCTGGCTCTATACACTGTTGGTATGACGATATGAGATCCACCCTGTCATTTGACAAGCCGTAACGTGAATGAACAGTATGGCTATCGAGAGAAAGAGACCGTGCGTTCTTAGCGAAACTACTTTATGTGAACGGTAGCAATTACACTGCTACATTGAGAGGGGATGACCTGGTATATGAGGAGAGGCCTGGTACCATTAAATTGTTTAAAGTAGATGATAACGAAATTAGAAAGCACGGGTAAGCCTGGTCTGGAAGAGAAGGCATATTACCCCAGTGGAGATGATTAAGGAGACCGTTGTTGCTGTAACTGACTATGCAGAACATGCCTTGGGTATTGCTAGTGCTCGTGCAGCATAAGGAGCATCGTCTATCCCAAGGGGAACAGTAGAGAAAGCTTTGGGGTAAATTTTACACTGACACACATGCGAGATCCAGAGAGCACAGCAACTAGAACCTCACGATCCGCAGAAACGCTTGAATTTGTTCCTAGTTTTCTGGCATGGATCGAAGTTAATGACAAGTGGCCAGGTAATATTCCATAGAGTGACGAGGCAGATTTTGCACTACAGGGTGCGGAGGATACAGGGACCTGTGGAATTTGGAGCACTTTTAAACAATGTGATGTGCAGAAAGAGGCATTGCATTCGCCGTATGTGACTGTGTGTTGTGCATTCACAAGCACCGCCATTCTTGCTCCGCTTTCTTTGAAGAGAACACACCCAACCGCTACCTATGCACGTTATCGACAGCTCCTTGTACAACTTATGATTGTTGCTTTGGGAGAGCGCAGCTGTGTGGAACCAGTTGTTTTCAAGTAAGATGAGGCGTCACGTCTAGCTCATGTAGCTCGCCCAGTGAGAGATCTGCTTAATGCAATTATCTCCAAAGATCTTCCTGACGAAATGAGCCAAATTTCGAACTTATGCAGCAGAATGGGAGACAATTACAGGGTTTCGAAGGAATGATGTTTCAGTTTTGTTGTACATTGTATTTCTCCCTCAACACCCTACTTCAGTAGCCAATGTCGCAATGGAGTTCCACACTATGGACAATGTTTTCTATCGTGTCTGTAACAAGACACGCAACTGGGAACCTGGTACTGTCATTCAGACGACTGCTTGAGCTCATTGTACCGTTCGCAGCAAATTGGGCACCGATCAACAGCACCAAAACGAACTTCCCTTTCACAGTTATTGTGATCCTGTTGTAGATTTTCATTTTTCGGAAACACTGCCTGCGTCTCAGACTGGTGATCCCGAGCGGCCTTTGTCGGAGCCTGACTTTTGGGCAAATAGGTTAACAGAAGGCTGTCCCATGGGGGTTGACCCTTCCGGCTACGCAGCCGCAGACACAGCCACTGCACCCGACACCATTCTCAGCGATGTCAGTCATAGACTGCACTAGCCATACAGCTGAACACGGTCAAAGCTACACTGACCTCCGTTGTTTTGGCAGATGTTCCCCTTGGTTAGAAAGACGAATGTCCGGACATTGGATGGGTGGTGCCATCTGCCTTAGCACTACAGGCAACTCCACCCGCAGCACCACGACGCAGACATCCCCCCCGTTATCGCCCGCACCTGCATCATGCGACGGCGGTGCGTAGTTTTTTTTTTTTGGGGGAAAGACACTGACTTTGTTGTGCGTACGCGGTGCGTCGCGCCCTCTTTACAGTTCCGTGGGAGACGACACATTACTGAGCTTTGCCCTCAGAGCTAGGACGACTTGCATTAAGAGTACAGCGTCATAACATGACGCTGTTATTCCTACAGCTACACGATGACTGAAACTGTAAACGCTAACACGTGAACCAGATGCTAATAACCTATTACGACAACCGCTAACTGATCACGTACTCAGAATTACTTATTACTATTAATTCAACTTGTACATAATATACATAAAATTTAGTTCATTTTGTGGATATACACTCCTGGAAATTGAAATAAGAACACCGTGAATTCATTGTCCCAGGAAGGGGAAACTTTATTGACACATTCCTGGGGTCAGATACATCACATGATCACACTGACAGAACCACAGGCACATAGACACTGGCAACAGTGCATGCACAATGTCGGCACTAGTACAGTGTATATTCACCTTTCGCAGCAATGCAGGCTGCTATTCTCCCATGGAAACGATCGTAGAGATGCTGGATGTAGTCCTGTGGAACGGATTGCCATGCCATTTCCACCAGGCGCCTCAGTTGGACCAGCGTTCGTGCTGGACGTGCAGACCGCGTAAGACGACGCTTCATCCAGTCCCAAACATGCTCAATGGGGGACAGATCCGGAGATCTTGCTGGCCAGGGTAGTTGACTTACACCTTCTAGAGCACGTTGGGTGGCACGGGATACATGCGGACGTGCATTGTCCTGTTGGAACAGCAAGTTCCCTTGCCGGTAGGAATGGTAGAACGGTGGGTTCGATGACGGTTTGGATGTACCGTGCACTATTCAGTGTCCCCTCGACGATCACCAGAGGTGTATGGCCAGTGTAGGAGATCGCTCCCCACACCAAGATGCCGGGTGTTGGCCCTGTGTGCCTCGGTCGTATGCAGTCCTGATTGTGGCGCTCACCTGCACGGCGCCAAACATGCATACGACCATCATTGGCACCAAGGCAGAAGCGACTCTCGTCGCTGAAGACGACACGTCTCCATTCGTCCCTCCATTCACGCCTGTCGCGACACCACTGGAAGCGAGCTGCACGATGTTGGGGCGTGAGCGGAAGACGGCCTAACGGTGTGCGGGACCGTAGCCCAGCTTCATGGAGACGGTTGCGAATGGTCCTCGCCGATTCCCCAGGAGCAAAAGTGTCCCTAATTTGCTGGGAAGTGGCGGTGCGGTCCCCTACGGCACTGCGTAGGATCCTACGGTCTTGGCGTGCATCCGTGCGTCGCTGCGGTCCGGTCCCAGGTCGACGGGCACGTGCACCTTCCGCCGACCACTGGCGACAACATCGATGTACTGTGGAGACCTCACGCCCCACGTGCTGAGGAATTCGGCGGTACGTCCACCTGGCCTCCCGCATGCCCACTATACGCCCTCACTCAAAGTCCGTCAACTGCACATACGGTTCACGTCCACGCTGTCGCGGCATGCTACCAGTGTTAAAGACTGCGATGGAGCTCCGTATGCCACGGCAAACTGGCTGACACTGACGGTGGCGGTGCACAAATGCTGCGCAGTAGCGCCATTCGACGGCCAACACCGCGGTTCCTGGTGTGTCCGCTGTGCCGTGCGTGTGATCATTGCTTGTACAGCCCTCTCGCAGTGTCCGGAGCAAGTATGGTGGGTCTGACACACCGGTGTCAATGTGTTGTTTTTTCCATTTCCAGGAGTGTATGTGTGTTGTTAAACTATCACACAACAAAGACATGCAGTCTTGGAAACGGACCCGAAGACGAACTGTAATAATGGAAAACAATGTCATTGTCATCTACTATTATTGCAAATCATCGTCTAAGTTCTTGAGATGTTGATCGTGATTTTGGAACATCAGAGAGCAGCATTCTTGGGCTATTAAAAAGTACAAATTTCACATCATCCGTCTTTCGGTGCCTAGAGAACTTCATAATGGTAATTTGTATAACTGTTTCGTGTTTGTCACTGGGCCTTCAACGACACAGATTCGTTATGTCATGCATTGTCCTCTGATGACTTAACTTTCATTACTGGATCTTGAATCTTTTGCATGAAACTGAACTTCAGAGCCGTCAGGTAGGTAAAATATGGTCAGAATGATGAGTGTAAAACTTGTCGATTCTTATCTCATTGAGAAATACATGTGAATTTTTTGGATGATGAATTTTCAATATTACTTGAAGATGTTACCCGGAAAAAACGTTGAATTATATTGTTTCCGCATACCACTTGTTCATCGAATTACTCGTGAAAAACAACGGTGGCATTAGAATCAGTTAGTACAATTACAATAGTCACTTGATAGTAAGATGTAATATAATAAAGTGGCCTCCTACGTTGTCAGCTATTTAGATTTTTGTTTTGTTTTAAAGCTTCTTATAGGAGAACATGCACGACGAACCGCCAATAATTCGTGCAAATATGAATGGAAATATTACGAACGACTACAGAGGCATTAAGGAGGAAATATAACAGATTTGTCAGAACATCACTGTAAGAAAGATCAGTTACTGTAACGAGATTGATTGCAAGAACGATCAACACATTTGTTTATATTGAAGGTCATAATTCCGAGCGTGTACTATAATGATTCCGTTTTCGACCATTCCTGCACGTCTTGTAAAACATGATAGTCTATAAAATAAATCCTTTGGTTGTAGTTCTACGTTGTTGGTTCTAAACAGGATACGTTTCAGATATTGAGTCCAGATGAATGTGGGATCGTAATCATGACTTATTACCAGGCTCAACTAAATCCTTTATAGAAAAACATCAGAAGCGTACATAAAATATGGAAAATGAAACATCTCTGTGCTGTCTCTTTTTTTCACAAAACATAAAGCCGTTATTCAATAATAAATTTGGTACATCTTGTAGTCAAGCAATGGAAAATGACACACAAGCAAATGTTCACAAGATTCATGAACTATACAAGATACTGAAGACATTGCGCTGCTTCAAGTGTTAAACTGTCATATAACCTAAAAACGTTTAGGTCATTCTATCCTCAGATTTGAAAGAAGTTAACAAACATGGTAGGCTGCAGCAAGAAGAAACATAAGGAAACTTTTAACCTCATCCCCCAGACAGATCTAGAAAATACTGGATAATATCTTCACTTATTGCTCAACATAGTGTAAAGACATTTGGTTTCCCCTATTTTATCAAAACAAGGTGTTGATAGCTGACGTAAGTAAGAAGTTTATCTGCTGATTTTCTAATTATGAAGAAAAATATAACAAATTACTTACAACAATAAAGTTTCTTATGGAGCAACAAAATTTAGTAGTTCAAAAACTGTTCATAAAATGATATTAAATCAGTATCATAAAAAATTAAATCATTTCAGATCAATTTGCAATGACAATGTGACAAGATGTAAACTTTACATTCCAAAATTTGTCTTTCATTATGATGTAAATTTAGCGCCTTCTGAAACTCTTCTATACAACATATTTTTATGGCAAATTATATTGATTGCTCCATAGTTTTGTTCAATTTTGCAGAGACAGACAATAAATAATTTATTTCTGAACACTATGTTTTCACATGTTCAAACTTCGTTTCCTCTTTCCCATCATATTTTTATCTTAATTCCACAAATTCTATCAAAAAATGTTTTGACTATCTTTCAGTTTTCCTATAATTATCTTCTTCACCTTTACAATACTGTTTCCTATATAATCAGTTGTATCAAATAGTTCAACAACATCATAACTCAGTAAGCGTCTTCAGTTTTTATATTATACATCAAAGAATCTGAAACCATATAACATTGCTATAAATATCGTACTCGACTTGTTTGTGTAAATCCAATATTCACATTATTACTTATTTGGTCTAAGATTCGGTTTAATCAAGAGGTTTTTACGTTTTTTCTAGTAGTATCCTAATCCTACATATGACATGTTTCTTACATGTTTCATACTTTTCTACATGTGTAGTTATTCATTTTTCCATGAAATCTTTCTGGAAATTATTTTTTATCATTTTGTTATCTTTGCATTCGACCAAATGTACATCTTTGATCTGTCCTTTTGGTTGCATTTGACAGTTGTATGTGATTTTCGACACTATTTTAAAATTATAGGATGCACTACACATTTTGTTTTGTTTCACTATGTCGATAGTAGAGGGAGAGAAACGATTGACTACAAAAATCAAGTTAAAATTAACATACGTAATGCAGAAATAAAGACGCTTGCTCAGGATAGATACACGTGGAGAGCTGTACCAAACCAGCAGCAATAATAGCAAAAGATATGCTTTTGAAAATTATTTCATGCATTACTTTCAGCTTTTCTATAACTAATTCTTAATTGATAATTTTATAAGTAATTGCCCTCTTTGTGGATAATATCTATTAATTGCCAACTGTAAACCTATTATTCCATCCAAAGTCCATCTACATCTACACGATTACTCCCATGATGACAATCAAGTGCCTGGCAGAAAGTTCATTGAATCATCTTCAACCTTTTTCGCTACCGTTACAGATGAACAGTGTGTGTAACAATAAACACTGAAATATTTCCGTGCGGGATTTGATTTCTCTTATTTTATTTCGATGGTCACTTCTCTCTATGTAGTTGAGCGCCAACAAAATAGCTCCAAATTCGAAGGGGGAAAGCTGGTGATTAAAGTTTCATGAAAAAAACTCGGAACTACGAAAAATTCTTTTGTTTTAATGAATACTCCCCCCCCCCCCAGCTTGCGTATCACAATCGTAACAGTATCTGCCCTATTTCGCGATAGTAGAAAACGAGTTTTCGGTCTTTGAATTTTGTCGATGCTTTCCGTCGATCCTACAGTCCACGTCAAGTAGGTAGGCGCTTCCGCGCAGAGAGGTGTAGTGATAGCGAAGCGTGGAGGGGGTGTTTGCCTGTCGACAGAGAGTGGACAAACAACGTCCGCTTTGCCAAAACGTGTTGCTGTGATTAAAAATCAGGTTCACTTGCTCACGGCACATTGAATAACACGTTCAAATATACGACGAGCAAAATAAATTTTAAAACTGATTTCGATCGATAGTCTACGTGAGACAAATGCTCATTCACGTGTACACGACATCGCGTCTGCTGCTCCACAGCTACAGCCACGTGGCTTTGGAAAGCGAGTACAGAGCCGCAGCTTTGTAAAGACGTTTTCTTTAAAAGACAGTTGTCTAATGAGAAGGTCATCGAAACTGTCTACAATAATTGTCAGTTTAGTTGTTTAATTATATAATATTCCGGGCGGGAAGGAGCGCCTGGTCCCCGGCACGCATCCGCCCGGCGGATTTGTGTCGAGGTCCGGTGAACCGGCCAATCTGTGGATGGTTTTGAGGCGGTTTTCCATCTGCCTCGGCGAATGCGGGCTGGTTCCCCTTATTCCGCCTCAGTTACACTATGTCGGCGATTGCTGCTCAAACAAATTCTCCACGTAGGCGTACACCACCATTACTCTACCGCGCAAACATAGGGATTACACTCGTCTGGTGTGAGACGTTCCCTGTGGGGTCCACCGGGGGCCGAACCGCACAATAACCTTGGGTTCGGTGTGGGGCGGCGGAAGGGTGGACTACGGTAATCGTCGTGGGGTTGTGGACCATTGCGGCTGCGCCGGGGATGGAGCCTCTCCGTCATTTCTAGGTCCCCGCTTAACATACAATACATACAACACAATTATATAATACACCTGTGTGGGTGTGTTTGACAATATTTAAATGTAAATTACAGTATGCAAAACAGAACTACTAGTAGCATAGGCTGATGCAAAAGACTATCGAGTAAATGGACAGTATATAATTTTTCGCTGTGGAAGAGTATTATAAGTGTAAACTAACTCGTTCGACGGCATTTATGATCCATGGAAAAAGAAAACAATCAACTTTCTTGTTCGAATAACACGACGGAATGCTGCCCGATAACGTCGGAGACCTCCGATACCTCAATAATTAACACTCTCGGTGACATTTACCAATTCGTGCCGCGTAAATGACAGGAGTTACCTCTCGAAACATCGAAATTCTCGAAAACTTTATCCAGTCACATTATCCAGAGTTATCAGAGCATAATATATGCTGGGAAAGATGAAATTTTCACAACTAAATAACTAGGTGCTTCTCCTTAGGTAGGAAGTTGGAAATTATTGTTGTGCCACTTGTAAAAAGTGAACGTCTTCATGTTTTTAGGATACAAATTCCCAGCCAATAAAGGCTAGAAATATTTCATATACTGTTTATTCAATTGATATGCTGACAGACACAAACTTTTTCAAACCGTGTGTTCTTAAAACCAAGAACTATTATTACCTTACTTTTTTCCAAAGCGTACATTGTAATTTCAACGTCACT
Organism: Schistocerca gregaria; assembly: GCF_023897955.1. Taxonomy (NCBI): domain Eukaryota; kingdom Metazoa; phylum Arthropoda; class Insecta; order Orthoptera; family Acrididae; genus Schistocerca; species Schistocerca gregaria. The sequence continues at coordinate 209,081,042 of NC_064926.1, forward strand.
GCTGTCTGCGTCTCTGTCCGAACCATCTGATTGTATATTTACGATGATAGGATCCTCACCTTCCTACCAAAGTCGTCTTCCTTAAGTTTTTCAGCGTGCTGCACACATTCCGCCCACGCGGAAGAGGAAATGTCTATTACTTCAGACAAGAGTGATTCATTGTATGCTATCGTAAATGTGTTGTTGCTTTTTTGCCACGTAGCCGTTTACCTGTGCCTAAATTAATTTATTCGAATTGTACTGACAGTGGTATTGGGGTAAACGCAAAACTGTGGGACTACATTCATGTGTAAGTAAGTTGTTAAGTTCGTACTTTTTTGATGCATGATTTTAACCAGCTGCAGAACTTCGGCACGAGTCTGGTTTATAATGTGCGGAATATTTTTATTTTCAATCCACAGGACGACATTCATTTCCTGTTAGTTGTAGTAGGTTTTCCTCCGTAACACCTGAACGATAACTGGCGTTGTCCGTTAGAATGACCGACTTCGGAGCAAGGCAGGACGAGAACTTCCTAGCGAACTAGATCTGGGAAGTGATAGATATCATTTCCAAAGTATAGTCACTGCCGTTTTTTTTACAAGTCAATACTAGTTCGCTCTCATGAACAAAGTCGGAAGAAGAGCCAGCGAGCATGCAGAATAGTTATCCGAGAATATTTCCTACGGAAACTTCAAAACCGCCAGCACCGTCACTCATTTTCCTTAAGGTTTTCCTGTAATGAATCTGATTAAGCCACGTTCATCGAGGTGATACTCTACTGAAGTACCTTCCTGTCTTACTTCCTGCATCTTTCCCAAAATATGTGCCTTGTGCTGCAGCTTTGTCACTTCTTTCTGTTAAAAACTTTCTTCCATTGAAAGCAATGTCTTAAAATTCTTTGCGTTGAAGAAGCGCTACATTTGGAGCCAATTTTTTAATGGATAACATGTTTTTGTGACGTCGGATATTAACCATTTATGTCCATTTCAAACAATCATTGCCTTAAATCATCCTAGCCGCTCGTGAAGAGAATGGATCTTGTTGGCTGTCAGCGTTTAGTGGAGAGGGACTGTGCAGAATGGCTGAAAATCGGGCCTCCTTTCTGTGTGACGCGGATTGTATCTGACAGGAACTGTATCTGACAGCAACGCTACATGAAAGAACAGACAAGCGTAGCGTTGGCAGTCTCTTTAGGAGACCTTTTGCGTCTATGACTGGGTGTTGTGTGATGTCCTTAGGTTAGCTAGGTTTAAGTAGTTCTAAGTTCTAGGGGACTGATAACGATAGATGTTAAGTCCCATAGTGCTCAGAGCCATTTGAACCATTTGAACCTTTTGCGTCTTCTAAACGTTCTGCCAATAAAACATTTTCTTTGGTTCACTTTCCAAACAACATTATCTATGTGATCGTTCCCATTTTAAATGTTCGTCATTGTAATCTTTAAGTATTTACTTGAATCGACAGCCTTTACATTTGTGCCGTTAATCGTTTAACCGAAATTTAACGGGTTCCTTTTAGTACTAACGTGGATGACTGCAGACTTTTCATTATTTACTGCCAATTTCCACTTTTTGTATCTATACAAGTAACCTGACAATCATTTTCAAGTTGGTTTTGATCTTGTGATTACTCTACTAGACAGTAAATGAGAGCACCCTCTCCAAACAGTCTATGAGGGCTGCCTAGATGGTCTCCTAAATCACATATATAGACTGGGAACAGCAGCGGGGAACGGCAAATATCATTTCTGTTTTACTTGATGATCTTCCCTCAGTTGCCACGACCTGTGATCTTTCTGACAGGATATCACGAATACAGTTTTACCACTGAGACGGGTAATCTAGCTTCAAAATCATTTATTCTATTTGAAAAATCTTTCTGTAGCATTCTTGTAACACAATTTAAACTGCATTTCATTATAAGCTGCACAGTTACCTGATCTGAAATCAAATTATTCTTGTATTTGATTTTCCTCGTCTTCACTATTTTCAATTCAGACAGTTTGTTAACATAATGATACAACATACGTGTATGTTCAACTTTATTCCATTTTTTGCATCTGAGTGCTCCGTTAAATTTCGAGCGTGCAGAAAAAATTCCACTTTTTCTTCTGACATTTCGGCTGCGTATCGTTCAGCCGTCTCCGCAGTCAGCCGAATGATTCACGCTCCTCTTTTAAACTCGCAGACCGCGGTCTTGCGTCCGCGGCTGCAGATACACAAGGCGCCAGAGACGTTGATCGGCGGCAAAGAGGTACAACATATCCGTGAATTAGATCTGCGGCTGCGCAGTCGATCCACGCAGGAGTATAGATGTATCACTGCGAGCTTCACCGTCGCGAAGTCTTTGTAAGGTTATTACAGAACGAGCCGTAATTTATGCTTCATCCAAGTGAAGCCGCTACTTCTATTAACTAAATTCGTCGCCAACCGAATTTCAATTGCCTTTTTCCGCTACTGAGTCCCAGAGAGATAAAGTCGATGCTAAAATTTCGACCATAGAGTGCCCAGTATCGAAGTGCTCTGCTACCGTCAATTTATTAGACTGTAAGAGCCGGGTGAAACTGCGATGCTCTGTGCATCTCTATGGACTGTACGTGTCGTCTGTCCGATGTGTGAACAGCTACATCAGGTGGGATCTTGTAAACCCCTGGCTTCGGAATCACCAGATCATCTTTAATGAAACATGGGAGAGCAGCTGTCTTTGGTAGAGGGCTAAAGATCATTTTAACTTAGAGTTTGTTGAGGATCCATCCTATTTTTGACGATAGAATTCCCACATATTATGATTTCTTGGCCTTTTTTATTATCCTAGACACATCAACAGTCAGAAAACGATATGGGTAGGGCCTAATAGAAAGAGCATCTGCGTTAAATATATAATAGTATAAACTGCAGTGAGTAGTAATTCAGATATTTATTGGCTGGTTTTGTTCTACGAGTATGTAACTCAAAATCTCTTACGACTGTCGGTACCGAGTTTGCAAGCGCATCAATAGCCACGTTGGCTACTTAGCACGTGTTCTGTGTGCTTTCTCTAGCGGAGCTGTAGTTACACCAGTACAACGTCGTGTGTGAAGGATTTCATGGATCATGAGTTCCTAGATCGCTGGACTAGGAAAGGTAGTGCATCGATTTCTCAGTCCCCTAGAAGCCTAGATATTACGCCACTTGCTTTTTTTCTGTAGGGGTTTATCAAATGTGTACTAGACACAGGTTTCACATCTACCAGACCTGCGCCATAGCATTCGTACAGATGTCGCAAATGTTACGCCTGCCATGCTGCAGAACACCTGGAGAGAAATGGAGCACAGATCAGATGTGTGTCGCGTCACTAATGGTGCGCGTATCAAAATGTATTAGGTGTGTAAAATAAACAATCCCAGTACCACACTTGTAGAAACACACTGAAGCGCCCAAGAAACTGATGTAGGAATGCGCATTCACTTACAGAGATATGTAAACAGGCAGAATACGGCGTTGCGATCGTCAACGCCTATATAAGATGATAAATGCCTGGCGCAGTTGATAGATAGGTTGCTGCAGCTACAATGGAAGGTTATCAAGATTTAAGTGAGTTTGAACGTGGTGTTCTAGTTGGCGTACAACCGATGGGACACAGAATCTCCGAGGTAGCGATGGAGTGGGGATTTTCCCGTAAGACCATTTCACGTGTGCACCGTGAATATCAGGAATCCTGTAAAACGTCAAATCTCCGACATCGTTATGACTGGAAGAAGATCCTGCACAAACGGGACCAAAGACGATTGAAGAGAATCGTTCAACGTGACAGAAGAGCAACCGTTCCGCAAATTGCTGCAGATTTCAATGCTGGGCCATCAACAAGTGTCAGCTTTCAAGCCATTCAACGAAACATCATGGATATGGGCTTTCGGAGCCGGAGGCGCACTCGTGATGAATGCGGGACAGAAAGCTTTATACCTTGCCTGGGTCCGACAACACCGACATTGGACTGTTGATGACTGGAAACATGTTGCCTGGTCGGACGACTCTCGTTTCAAATTGTATCGAGCGGATGGACGTGTACGGCTGTGGAGACAACCTCATGAATTCGTGGACCTTGCATTTCATCAGGGCACTGCTCAAGTTGGTGGAGGCTCTGTAATGGTGTGGGGCATGTGCAGTTGGAGTGATACGGGATCTCTGATACGTCTAGATACGACCGTGGCAGGTGACACGTACGTAAGCATCCTGTCTGATCACCTGCACACATTCATGTCCATTGTGCATTCCGACGAACTTGGGAAATTCCAGCAAGACAATGCGGCACCCCAGACTTCCAGAATTATTACAGAGTTTCTCCAGGAACACTCTTCTGCGGGTAAACACTTCCGCTAGTCACCAAACGCCCCAGACATGAACATTATTGAGCATATCTGGGGTGCCTTGCAGATTACTGTTCAAACGAGATCTCCATCCCCTCGTGTTCTTACGGATTTACGGACAGCCCTGCAGGATTCATGATGTCAGTTCCCTCCATCACTGTTTCAGACATTAGTCGAGTCCATGCCACGTCGTGTTGCGGCACTTCTCCGTGCTCGCGGGGGCCCTACACGATGTTAGGTAGGTGTACCAGTTTCTTTGGCTCTTCTGTGTATACCGTCAATAAATATATCTGTTACTTTTGAAGTTATTAAGTTTTTTATAATTTATATATTTTGTATTTCCCATATTCAGCGTCTCAAGTCTGTACTGAAAAGCTTTTTTAGCAGGAGACATCTATTTTTGTGTCTTATTCAACATTATTCGAAAAAATATTGTAGAAATTTGATCACATTCTTCAATTCTTTTTCCGCAGGAACAAATTTCATTATTAATTGTTTCATTATAAATTGGTTATCGTTTAACATTTTGTTTTATTCTACAATGACTTCTTACAACACACCCTATGAGGGTTGTACAAAACCTTATTAACAAAATAAACATAATTGCCTTTGAAAACAAGAACGATTCTGGTTAGTTACAAAAAATCTATAAAACATCGTTACAAAATAAAACAGGCTCTCTCTTAAGTGTACATCTAGGTAACAAAAACAGTGAAAATCTTTCTCTCGTGATGATAATATCAGTCTTGAGAAGTGAGTATGTCCTCCATGCATATTGATGAGTTCTTCCACTCTGGGAGGCATACTATGAACGAGACCACCAAGTTTATCTTGGAGTGTGAGGTCCCACCCCTCAACGGCAGCTTCAATGAGATCTTGAAGTTTGTGAGGTAGATTCGGACGCTGTGAAATGGCCACCTTCAGGTTCCATGGATGCTCAGTTGCATTCATGTCTGCGGATTGTGCTGACCAATGCATTCGGTTGATGTTGCGTCTTAGAAGATACCGAGACATTTGTAGAGTACGGTGCAGCCTTGCATTGTCGTCGACTAGGATGACGGTGTCACCGATACATCTGTAGGACCTCTTTGAGGTGGCGGGGACGAGTCACATTGCCGTAGATGGAAACTGGAGGGATCCGCCGTCCCATCATTGTTGCTGCCCAGAACATTACACTTTCACTTGCAAGCGGATGGACTTCCTGAACCTATCGGTGTTTCTGGTGTCGTCAGTGCATCTTCAAACCCTAACATGTCTCGCGTCCTGTCGCAAACCAATCCTGGTCTCATCAGCAAGTATGACATTACTCCATTCTGCAATGGTCCAATGTTGATGTGCAAGAGACCAGGTCCTTCGATTGTATCGATTGCGGTGGTTCAATGCAAAACTTCTCACTCGTTTTCTGGATGAGACTACCCTGATGCAATCTTCTACGCACTGTTTGGCCTGGTATGCGAATCTCTGTTTCTGCGAGGCTACAGTTGGAGGAAGTAATCTTGCATTGGTGTTGTCGTACGAGGACGACCAGAGTGAGCTCTACCGTTCACATTTTCCGTATCTCTCTGTACTTATTCACACATCACTTATACACACACCACTGTGAGTGAAATGTAACAATCGGTAACATCTTGCTGTGTATGACCTGCTGAAAGTAGACTCTCTACTCTGACTCCATCGAAGTGTTGTATATCTCTACGTATCATTTTAGTGCAGTGCTGAATGGTGCCGTTGTTGATACTGGACTGCTCGTTGTGTGCCGCTGCGGCAGCGGTGTATTTACATGACTGGGAAACGGCCACAAAGCATGCCAGTGGTAAAACCCGTCCAGTATATGGGCTCTAACTGGATAATGCATGAAGTGCGTAGGTCAATGAGACCTCTAGCATGGCAGAACGCATTTTACGACAGTAATGGTTCAAATGGCTCTGAGCACTATGCGAGGTCATCAGTCCCCTAGAACTTAGAACTATTTAAACCTAACAAACATAAGGACAACACACGCATCCATGCCCGAGGCAGGATTCGAACCTGCGACCGTAGCGATCGCGCGGTACCAGATTGTAGCGTCTAGAACCACTCGGCCACTCCGTTACGACAGTATTCCAAACTTTGTTTAGCAGCGTATATCATCTTTCTGCAACTTACAATACGATCTTATCTTCTTTTGTTGAGCAAAAATCATAATTCCCACAACTTCCATAACACTGAAATTCTGAACATGGTCATATTTATTTATTGCTGAAGAAAGTGAAGGGCTAAATACAAGAAGACGCGCCAAATCCTTTTTTACATGAAACTGAAATGTCTCAATGTGAGTCGTTCCACTGTCTCTACTGAGCTGCCTTCAGCCTCCTTATACTCACTTGCACCTCTATTAGTCGTAACGTCTGTGCTTTCGATACTGCGAAGAACGATGAGAAGCAGAGTGTTTCGTTCGAATGCCATTTCTCAATTTATGCTTAACATTTCATAAATCTATATGTGTACTAAAAGTATAGCCACGGTAGCCATGCGGCCGAGGCGCTTTGCCACGGTTCGCGCGGCTGACCCCGCCGGAGATTCGAGTCCTCCGTTGGGCATGAGTAGGCGTGGTGCCCTTAGCGTTGAGTTAGTTTAAGTTAGATTGAGTAGTGTGTAATCCTAGGCACCGATGACCTCAGCAGTATAGTACCATAGAAATTTACCACAAATTTCCTGAGTTTCCTTTTCCCGTTTGTTTACGTTTCCAAGTTATGCTTCTGTGTATCCCCTTTCTCGTTAACTTCTGTATATCCCCTTTCTCATTACTTGTCTCGTCTGCTTGAGATGGTTCACTAATATCTATGTGTGATGCTTCAACGTGCTCTGATTCTTGGGTAGGTATTCTTTAAGTTCTAGTGGGAGTTTAGCCCAATTTTGTGTAGAGATTAAGTAACTTCTGCTGAGTTCAAATGGTTCAAATGGCTTTGAGCACTATGACACTTAACATCTGAGGTCGTCAGTCCCCTACAACTTAGAACTACTTAAACCTAACTAACCTAAGGACATCACACACATTCATGCCCCAGGCAAGGCAGGATTCGAACCTGCGACCGTAGCGGCCGACTGAAGCTCCTAGAACCGCTCGTCCACACAGGCCGGCTTCTGCTGAGTCAAAGAGACATTAGTGGACACTAATTATCCGCTATTGTAGAGGCTGGCACAGGTTGCCGGAACGTATTTTCTCTGCCCATTGCCCTTACTCCCTGTGGACCATCGTCCGGTAGCGAGTAGCATCACCGTTCGCTGGATCATCGGAAGATGAGTCTGTCTGCTGTAGTCATCTCTTGTTATGTAAGTTTAGAGAGTTGGAATGAGTAGGGATTTGGTTGAGGTTCAGATGCTAAGACGTTCCTTACAAGTATAGCCACGGTAAATCATAACGGAGGATCTATTTAGTTAGGGAGTTTGATGATGCTTATTACTATTTCGGTTATGTAATGTGATTCTTTGTCCTACCGCTGCTTAGCGATGGGAGAGTGGTTGGTCCAACCTGTGTCTCGCTTTATTTAGGGTGAATCTTTTACGTGGGGAAGCGGTGTGTGTGTGTGTGTGTGTGAGTGTGTGTGTGTGTGTGTGTGTGTGTGTGTGTGTGTTAACCGTTAGTCGTACCAGAATTCTTTTTCCATGTTTCAGTTTTAAGTTCTTTTCGAGAGTTTCGGATTTATTGTAGCGTCTGAACTGGTACCAAACCACGTGTTTGTCATGTGGTGTTTTACAGCCTTCCGTTCTATAAATCTCACCTTCTGTTTCTGCGATTCATTTTACAACTTTCCGAATGCGTATATTTTTACTTTTTTGAATAGCTTTCGTGAGTTCTCTGGTTCTTTGTGTCGGCTACCTTTCACGAAGCCTCTTCGCAACAAGGAGAGCCTTCAGCTCAACGTTATTATTCTTTCAAGCGTGCTGTTCAACTCGAATTTCGAATGGTATGAGAGTTTGCTTTCTTTCTATATACTCGTATTTTTTGTACCTCCCAGATGGAGAATTGCTGCCCGAGCTACCGTCCACGCTGTTGGTCAGTAAAACTTAACGTTTCTGTGGCGTACCGTGTTTTAATGTGGTGCCTAAATTTATCCTTATATTCTCTTCTTCCTGTGTGTGTATTGTGGGATGAATCTGTGAGATGAATGTGCGAGAGTGCATGCAGATGAGACGAATTCTTCCTTACACCAAATCGAGGTTTTTCCACGTGTTAAGACATAGTTTATGGAATAACTACTGTCTTATACATAGAATAAGAGGCATTCCTTTAGTAGTCATATCTGATCGTAAGTTACTTGCGAATTTATTTCTGAATAAACGTTAAATTTCTTCTAAATTGTGTTTCCTAACTTCACTAATGCAATGTGTTCAACATTTTCATATGCCTTCCTCAGAGCCATCTGATTTTATTATTTGGTTTGCTGCTGTTTTATTCGGTGTTAATACGAAAGTTTCATTCCGAATATAATCTACTGATAGCCAGTGAAATAACATTCTAGTGATTCAGTGTAGTCTTCATTGATTTAATTACTAATGAACTCATAAATGCAATTGACTGGGGTTTACTACGTACAAACGAGCACTTGGCTCGCTTTTATTCTGACCATTCGGGTAGGATGAGTAGCTGAAGCAGGAGTACGTATAACTTAAAATAACATTTGACACGTGAAAGACATTTGTAATCTATTATGAACTACACAGACTATGTCCAGGAGCTCATAAAACAAACAGCGTTGCGTTTTCACAACTTCCTATTAGCCGGGATATTGGAATCAACTTTATTTTATTTTTTAATGAACCTATGATACAATGAGGAGCCAAAACATTATAATAATCTGCCTAACAACATGTTGATACAACTTTGGAACGCAGTAAGGCAGCGACTACGCGCCGGATGGAGTCAAGAACTCCTTGATACGTTTCCGGAAGTACGTGGCACCGTAAGTGTACGCACAGCTCACGCAATTCCCGTAAAGCATTTGCTGGTGATCTTTAGCTGCAGAGCTGGTGTCTAATAGCGTCCGAGGTGTGTTACATGAGGCTCTGATTAGGATACCAACGTGAGTCCACTAGCACGATGCTCAAACGCACTGTAGCACTGCTCCGGCTTTGTCAGGTAGACAGTCATTCCGTCACCGCCAGGGAAAACATCAAGCATAGTGCACAACTGTCGCGGCGCCTTCAACTACTACCACACGTCCCACCAAAGCCAGATGAATGTACCCCATAGCATAATATGGTCCCGCCCAGCTCGCGTACTTTCTGCGGTGTAGCCATTTGCCTGGGTGAAGATGTATTCGAACAGAAACGTGACTCATCCGACCAGGAGATATGTTTCCATTGAACTACAATCCAACGTCGATCATCCCGTGCCCCCTGCAATCGTAATTGACGACGTCACTGGGTCAATATTTGAAGAAGTAGGGATCGCCTGCTACGGAGCCCCATGTTCAACAACGTGCGCTAAACGTTGTGCTCCAAACCACTTGTGCCTGCTCCAGAACTGTACTGTGGCTCAGACGCGCAACAGATCTCCAAGTAGTGTGAAGAGGCGTAGTCGTACAAAACCTTATCGCCAACTCCACGTTTCATCATTCTTCAGCTACTTTCCATAAATGCTCACGACAGCAACACGTGAACAGCCGACCAACTTCGTTGCACGTTCCCAGACGCCCGCTCATAACAATCTATACATTGTGAAAGTCATTTCTGCAAATGGATTATCCTCTTTGAACTTTATATCGACGCTGGAATGATTCTCCATTCGTCTCTGCTAGGCTTGTATACTTCTATTACCGCATCACATGCCTGCACAAAAGTCACAGAGTAAAAATACGCTGAATACATGGACTTCGTGCTGTATTCGCAACCCTTGAATGGCTCGTCGCACGTATGTGCCACAGGAATTACTGCCGCCAGGAAATACAAGTCCGTCTTACTTTTCTATCAAGAACCGTGAAAGAAACTGATAGAAATGGAAATTTTGAGTCAGATACCTTGCTAAAGGCCATTGCCCACACACCACAAAAGTAACGCAACTTCAATGGACCATACAATCCGTAAACGGTGCAGTAGCTGAGTGAAAGAGAGTAGTGTGGTATGATGAGTCCTGATTTTGACTCTTTTCAAATGACACACTGCGTCTTGTGAATCGGCTCAATGAGGCATGTAGCCTGCATTGTGTGCAGGATATATACTGATGGAAAAAATCACAACGCCAAAAAATAATTAACATAGAGGAATAAAATTTTGGGAATACATGTGTCTACGTTACATATAATGTAAGTGATTAACATTGCAAGATCGCAGGTTAATGTGAGCGCGACGTAAGCCATTGTAAACGTGAATTGCTGGTACATTAATAACCGGTGTAACCGTCAAAACATTGAATGCAAGTATGCAAACGTGCAAGCATTGTGTTGTACTGGTTCCGGACGACAAATTAAGGGATGAAGTTCGATGCCTGTTCCACTTGGTCGGCCAATACAGGGACAGTTAACGCTGATTGTGCATGACTCTTGAGTTGTCCTCCGGTGATGTCTCATAGGTGCTCGAATGGAGACAGATCTGGTGATCGAGCAGGTCAGGGCAACTTTTCGACACTCTGTTGAGGACGTTGGGGAATCACAGCGGTATGTGGGCAAGCGTTATCCAGCTGGAAGACACCCCCTGAAATGTTGTTCATCAATGGTAGTACAGCCGGCCGCGGTGGCGGAGCGGTTCTAGGCGCTACAGTCTGGAACCGTGCGACTGCTACGGTCATAGTTTCGAATCCTGCCTCGGGCATGAATGTGTGTGATGTCTTTAGGTTAGTTAGGTTTAAGTAGTTCTAAGTTCTAGGGGACTGATGATCTTAGACGTTAAGTCCCATAGTGCTCAGAGCCTTTTGAACCATTTGAATGGTAGCACAACAGGTCGAATCACCAGAGTGACACATAAATTTTCAGTCAGGGTGCCTAGGATAACCACGAAAGAACCCCTGCTGTTGTACAGAGTCACACCCCAGACCGTAACTCCAGATGTAGGTCCAGTGTGTCCAGCACGCAGGCAGGTTGGTTACAGGCCCTCAACTGACCTCCAACAAACAACTCCTGGAGGGAGAACTAGCTTTCATCAGAAAACACAACAAACCTTCATCTTGCTCTCCAATAAGCTCTCGTTTGCCACCATTGAAGTCGCAAATGGCTGTGGTTTGGGGTCAATGGAATGCACGTTACAGGGCGTCTCGCTCGGAGCTATCCTTGAAGTAAGCGATTTGTAGCAGGTCGTTGTGTCAGTGTGGTGCCAACTGATTCTCCAATTTCTGCTGCCGATGCAGTACGATACTGCCACGTGACTGTTCGGAGCGCTGTCTTCTTGCTAGCATACATTGTCGAGACCACCGCTTCCAGCAATCATTTACAGTAGCTGTATTCCTGCCGAGACCTTCTGCAACATCGCAGACAGAACACCCAGCTTTACGTACCCCTATTACACGACTCATCGAAACTCAGTGAGGTGTTGATAATGGCATTTTTTCTCGCCTTAAGGGGGGTGGGGAGGACGTTGATGAAATTGACCAAAAATGTCAACTTTCGATTTATTTTTTATTTGTTAGTACATCTCGTGGACAATAAGTTCCCAAAGTTTCAATATTGAAATCGCACCCGAAGTGCCTGAAAATTAATTGAAAGTGTGATGCGGCCTCCCTGCCACGTCTACTTCAATACCAGCTCAGTGAACAACGATTCTGTGTATTACTTTCAACCAAACGTGTGTGGGATACATCTAGAAGGCCGTGATACATACTCTTTGGTTTTATAGATCATCTTTGGCCCATCCTGCACTTCTCAAAAAGTGTGTTCATGGCAAAACCCAAAATCCAAATGAGTCTCTAAATTCACTCATATGGAAACGATGCCCTAAAAACACATTTGCATCTGCTGCAGTTGTCAGAATTGCAACATATGATGCAGTTATTGTATTTAATGATGGGAACGTCGGGAGGATTAAGGTAATAGAAAGAATGGGCTTCAAGGTAGGAAATTTTACTCAAGACATCCTGAGAAAAATAGATTTACAGCTCGTCTATGCAGCTGAAAAGTCAGTTGAAAGACCTGGTAAAGGAAAGAAGACAGACAGCAAGAAGCCAGAAGAGAAGTCTTGAAGAGAAAGACGACCCAGAATACAAATGTGGTGCCTTCTAAAGAAGTGACATAAGGAGAAAAGTTAAGTTGAACTTTAAATTGAGTTTCCTGGAAACTTTGTTTTTAAAGTTTATGTATCTTTTTACTCAGATTCTATGAATGCTAAAATTATGAAATTTTGTACACATATTTCTGTAAACCTAATAAACGTTCTCTCAAGATCAAATTTCGAAATTCTGATTGCAAGCTGAGATGTGGGGCAAAGTACCTGGAATTTTGCTTCGATTTAAAATTGTACTTGTGGAATTATAATTAAGAAATGATAAAAATTACCCTATTTAAACTATTCCAAAAACCTCATGAGAGACGCTCACAACATATAAAGAGATGAAACAGAGAAACTTTTGTGGAAATTTCTTGAACAGTTTCTGAGAAAAAGTATCATATATTATTTTTTGAAATTAAAGTTCAAATTTCATTAAAAAAAGTTGAACTTTCACGTAAAGCGTGGTACAAAATTTCAATGGCATATATCCAAAACTGTGGATTTTGTGCATTTTTGAAATAGTGTGTGTTTTTCAACAACGTTCCCCCTTAAAGGCATTCTTGACTAACATAACATCAACTCACGACGTCCACTCTCGAAGGTAACTAACGCTCACGAACGTTACAGCGTTTATTTGAAGCAAACCTGATTTGTAGTCTCATAGTGGCGTTACTAGCGCCGCTCTTATGCGACTTGTGCAAAATTTGAATGGAGATCATGTTTCACCTGTAGATACACGCCTGCCAACTTTCGTTTACATCGCACAACTCCTTCAAGGCGTTACGATTTTTTTTTCGGTCAGTGTAGTTGAGGGTAGAAGTGGTTGCAATAGTTTTGGAGATGTTGTCGCACCACGCCTTGGACCTAGTCATTGCAGTTACCGTTAACATGAACGAGGATGTTTATTCCAGCAGCCCCTCTCTCCTAAATCTTGATTATGAGTACTGAATGGATACTCCCTTCTTCCAAGATGCTAACAGCCATATTCAGAGAGGTACTCGTTGCTGTATCTTGTGACAGAAAACAGCTTGGACTGCTTTGGGCAGCGGGTGAAACGTAACAATCTACTTCCCCGGAAATTTGCAGCTCTACAGAATCAAATCATCAACGAGCAGCTTCAGTTCTTACCTGCAGACACTTATGGATTCTCTTCCACTCCGAATCCTGTCCATTATTAAGCCAAGAGTCGGTGTTACAGGGTATTAGTAACACGTCTCAAGGTGGTGATATATTTCTTTGTCTGGTGTGCTTATACAGTACCCGATCATAAGTATTGGACATCCCTATGTAATGAAGAATTGACCACTAGATGTCACGAGAGGCTCCGCTCCCAGTACAAAAGGAAGCAGGGAGTATTGTGATGACAATGAAGAAGTAGTAAGAGCAGAATGGGTCTATCAGTCTAAAGAGACGCAGTTAAAGAATAGAAGTCTGGAAACGAGTGATTTGAAATGATGAATGATGCTGTATGCTATGGTAATCCGACGGAAGCGTATCGGTTTAGCGAATGACATGGAGAACGCTATCTACCATAATGTGTAGAGCCAATAGTGAAGTAAACAGGAGGTGGTGTTACGGTACGAAGGTATATTTTTCGGTTAGGGTGTGGTCCTGCTATTGTGCTTAAGAAAACGGTAAATGTTGAAGGATATGAAAATAGTTTACGGCACTGCATAGTGCGTGTAAAAGAGGAAAAGTTCGAAGTCGACGATTCTATTAGCTTGACAATGCACCTTCTCATTCAGGAGCATTAGTGAGGCAATGGTTTGTTAATTGTAAGATTCGTGAAATGGATTGCCGTGGCCAGTGTTCTGAATCCAGTGGAGCACCTTTGGGACGAGTTAGAACGTCGAATTTGCTCCAGATCCAACGTCCCATATCACTCGCGCCTCTGGTTTTGGCTTTTGACGAAGAATGGGCTACTACTCCTCCACAGATATTCTGACACCTCAATGAAAGTGTGCCCGGTAGAGATCAAGCCGTCATAAAGGCAGATGGTGGAAACATCGCCTATCAGTGTCCACTGAGAGTTGTCCAGATACTTTTGACGAGAAAGCGAATGTTACAGGTCATTCATTACATCTGAATAAGGAAGCATCTACAGTTTAAGTCCTAAGTCAAAGTTCACTTTACATATGTATGTCAGGTCTTACGCTGAACCATAATAATGTCTATAGTCAGTACATGCAGAAATGTAATTTAAAGGATTTATACTTTCACTGATACTGTAATGTCACTGAGATTTTCCTATGTTGTATTGCTCAAGTTTAACGTATTACGAAATGGAATTTCATACATCTTTAATGTGACTCATGCTCTTTGAATGTCACAGCGGCCAGGTCACATGTGATGAACTATTGCGGCTGCATATAAAGTAAGGAAGGAAATAACAACTGATCCGTAGATCACCAAATACATAGTTCTATCAGGTTTTGTATTTCTAACACCACGGAATTCCCCTAGTTTTGAAAAAGAAGTTCATCAATGATGCTGTGGTAATTAATTTTTGTGTTTACGTGTGTGTATCGGTAGAGGTACATATTCCCTTTTTGTAATGACATTTCATTTGTTGTACAGATAAGTTGAAGTTAGCCCTAAACTGACAGAAATAATAAGTACATTTGTGTAAGTATAGAAGGACATTTCTGAAGTGGTCATACTCTTAGATGCACTGATTTCGAGGTTGGATTATATGACAGCTAATTTTAGACCAAATGAACCAATAGCAGTGTTTCATCCAGTCGCACCTGCATGTTTCGTGCAGAAGCTGAGGGAAACGAATAGAAAGTCGGAATATTAAATTCTCCGTCTGAAAACTCGTTGGGATCCTACAACCATTCGACCGCCCAAGAAATTACGTTCATATAAGGAGGACAAGAACTGAAAACGCATCAAAAGGCAACTCAAAGAATAAAGACGCCAACCGTCGACGGGACTGATATTACGTTTTGCGATGCTTCTGGAGCGGTACAGCTTCCTTTCATAAACCATATTTATCAAGACTTTCGAGAAAAAGCTCTACGGAACTTGAAAGGGGCGTACGTCATATCTTTTTAAGGAGAAAAGAACATGTGGACAGAATTGAAGATCAACATCCGTTGAATCTGTTTGTATCATGTTCTGGAATATATTCTAAACACGAAAGTAATGATAATTCACGTGAAAAAGAAATTTCACGGAAAAGGAGCCCTTGGCTTGTTTCGGCGCCACATTGCGTGCATTTTCCCTCTACTTCAGAAAACGCGTGCGGTAGTAGGTACGGAAAGCTAACTTGGGACTTCGTAAACCGAGTTCCATGTAAATGATGTAAGGCATACATCGGGCTGACTGTGGGACAGTTGAAGAAGAAAGGTCCCAGAAATAAAGAAGACACCTAAATCACACAAATAACAATATCTGCTATTGTGGGACACTGCATAACAACAGGGGACTCAATGAAATATTAACAAACGGAAGAGCTAAACATTCCTCGTCGTTTTGGGAATGTTTTTTGAAGGAGAGTGACCGAAGGCCTGATGAGTAGAGTCAGTGGCTTCACACTAAGTGAAGCGTGGGACTTAGCGGTCAGCCAGCTGAAGTCAAGTCACAACGTCGCCCGAGAGCCGCAGAGGCACTGAGGGAACGCGGTTCGCATACAGCATTCGGCGATTCCCTCCCCCCCCCCCCCCCGCTCCCCTTCTCCTCTCCATCTCCCCCTCTCTCAGACCGACGTAGCTTCCTGTCCGGTAGTGAGAGAAGTGATAGAGTGATAAGACAATGAAGAATGCGCGATGTAGCAGGGAAGCCCATTCTAGAGGCATCACGTGAAGATAATTCATGAAGGTAGCAGGGGTATAATACAGGGAGGGAAAAGCTATTTGTGCAGAAACCAGGTGGCAGTCATAAGAGTCGAGGGACATCAAAAGGAAGCAATGGTTGGGAAGGGAGTGAGACAGAGTTGTAGCCTCTCCCCGATGTTGTTCAATATGTACAATCCTGGAAATTGAAATAAGAACACCGTGAATTCATTGTCCCAGGAAGGGGAAACTTTATTGACACATTCCTGGGGTCAGATACATCACATGATCACACTGACAGAACCACAGGCACATAGACACAGGCAACAGAGCATGCACAATGTCGGCATTAGTACAGTGTATATCCACCTTTCGCAGCAATGCAGGCTGCTATTCTCCCATGGAGACGATCGTAGAGATGCTGGATGTAGTCCTGTGGAACGGCTTGCCATGCCATTTCCACCTGGCGCCTTAGTTGGACCAGCGTTCGTGCTGGACGTGCAGACCGCGTGAGACGACGCTTCATCCAGTCCCAAACATGCTCAATGGGGGACAGATCCGGAGATCTTGCTGGCCAGGGTAGTTGACTTACACCTTCTAGAGCACTTTGGGTGGCACGGGATACATGCGGACGTGCATTGTCCTGTTGGAACAGCAAGTTCCCTTGCCGGTCTAGGAATGGTAGAACGATGGGTTCGATGATGGTTTGGATGTACCGTGCACTATTCAGTGTCCCCTCGACGATCACCAGAGGTGTACGGCCAGTGTAGGAGATCGCTCCCCACACCATGATGCCGGGTGTTGGCCCTGTGTGCCTCGGTCGTATGCAGTCCTGAATGTGGCGCTCACCTGCACGGCGCCAAACACGCGTACGACCATCATTGGCACCAAGGCAGAAGCGACTCTCATCGCTGAAGACGACACGTCTCCATTCGTCCCTCCATTCACGCCTGTCGCGACACCACTGGAGGCGGGTTGCATGATGTTGGGGCGTGAGCGGAAGACGGCATAACGGTGTGCGGGACCGTAGCCCAGCTTCATGGAAATGGTTGCGAATGGTCCTTGCCGATACCCTAGGAGCAATAGTGTCCCTAATTTGCTGGGAAGTGGCGGTGCGGTCCCCTACGGCACTGTGTAGGATCCTACGGTCTTGGCGTGCATCCGTGCGTCGCTGCGGTCTGGTCCCAGGTCGACGGGCACGTGCACCTTCCGCCGACCACTGGCGACAACATCGATGTACTGTGGAGACCTCACGCCCCACGCGTTGAGCAATTCGGCGGTACGTCCACCCGGCCTCCCGCATGCCCACTATACTCCCTCGCTCAAAGTCCGTTAACTGCACATACGGTTCACGTTCACGCTGTCGCGGCATGCTACCAGTGTTAAAGACTGCGATGGAGCTCCGTATGCCACGGCAAACTGGCTGACACTGACGGCGTCGGTGCACAAATGGTGCGCAGCTAGCGCCATTCGACGGCCAATACCGCGGTTCCTGGTGTGTCCGCTGTGCCGTGCGTGTGATCATTGCTTGTACAGCCCTCTCGCAGTGTCCGGAGCAAGTATGGTGTGTCTGACACACCGGTGTCAATGTGTTCTTTTTTCCATTTCCAGGAGTGTATATTGAGCAAGCAGTAAAGGAAACAAAAGAAAAGTTCGGAATAGGTATTAAAGTCCATGGAGAAGAAATAAAAACTTTGAGGTTCGCCGATGATATTGTAATTCTGTCAGAGACAGCAAAGGACTTGGAAGAGCAGTTTAACGGAATGGATAGTGTCGTGAAGGGAGATATAAGATGAACATCAACAAAAGCAAAATTAGGATAATGGAATGTAGTCGAATGAAGTCGGGTGATGCTGAGGGAATTAGATTAAGGAATGAGACACTTAAAGTAGTAAAGGAGTTCTGCTATTTGGGGAGCAAAATAACTCATGATGGTCGAAGTAGAGAGGATATAAAATGTAGACTGGCAATGGCAAGGAAAGCATTTCTGAAGAAGAGAAATTTGTTAACATCGAGTACAGGTTTAAGTGTCAGGAAGTCGTTTCTGAAAGTATTTGTATGGAGTGTAGCCATGTATGGAAGTGAAACATGGACGATAAATAGTTTGGACAAGAAGAGAATAGAAGCTTTCGAAATGTGGTGCTACAGAAGAATGCTGAAGATTAGATGGGTAGATCACATAACTAATAAGGAGGTATTGAACAGAATTGGGGAGAAGAGAAGTTTGTGGCACAACTTGACTAGAAGAAGCGATCGGTTCGTAGGACATGTTCTGAAGCATCAAGGGATCACCAGTTTAGTATTGGAGGGCAGCGTGGAGGGTAAAAATCGTAGAGGGAGACCAAGAGACGAATACACTAAGCAGAATCAGAAGGATGTAGGTTGCAGTAGGTACTGGGAGATGAACAAGCTTGCACAGGATAGAGTAGCATGGAGGGATGCATCAAACCAGTCTCTGGACTGAAGACCACAACAACAACACGTGAAGATGACGGCTAGGAATGCTGTCTAAATACCGTGTTTCGTAAACGAGAGCACCCATCTGGACAACTGAGAGCCATACAAACGATGATGTAAATGTTTATTCGGTATCGAATAGCCCCTCTGACCATGATGCACATCTAGCCATACTAAAATTTTTATCCAGTTAAAATGAAGTGGTAGCATGAGAAATAGAGTAGTTACTGAACAGACAACAAGAAGTGTCAAGGCAGCCTTATAGGAAATGGACTGGAGTGATGTGTATAATGTGACAAGTCAATTTCAAGTTTAATGTATTTGTAGATGCTTTTTTTTTACCAATCTTTAACAGCTGCTTTCGCAAGAAAACGATAAAGTAAGATACTAATAAGGCATCAAGCAACCCCTGAAGTACAAATATCACGTACAAAGATACGCAAATTGCTTTAAATTGTTAGGGCGAAAAGAGAAGTAAAAGACATTAATAAATCTCTGTATAATTCAGATAAAAATTATTTCTGTATGGGGAATAGTTAATAGAGAAACTGGGAAATTAGTTATGGAATGTGATGACGTATTTCGTGAAGAAAACAGTCAGATAACAAATGACCGAAAAAATTAGGTAGGTAAAGTCTTGAAGTAGCTCAGAAGATCTATATACACAAAGGATGAGGAAGAGAACATAAACAAGAAGGAATGTTTCATACATAAAGACAAATTGCAATTACTCTATGCTTTCCCAAAGAAATTAAGAGTGTAATGAACGCCTTCAAAGCTAATCATTCTCACAGAGTTGAGCACACTGCAACAAAAGTGCTAAACTCCTACTCGAAATACATACATACAACATTTGTAGCAACATATTCAAAACATCACTATCACAGGGCGCCAGAATAAGATTATATTGAGCAGGACATGTCATCCGAGCAGAGGGTGTTTATTCTCCCTAACAAAGTATCAACACGTCATCCAAGTGCTAGACATCCAACAGGTCGTCCACCAACGAGGTAGAAAGACAGACCTTTAATTGCCCTAGAAGAAACAGATCCAACAGCCAGCACTGAGGTTACCAGAGACAGAAGTAAATATTCATACATATGTAATCAGTTTTTCTAATGCTACAATTCTATCTAATAGTTATTGGTGTAGTGGATGTTTTGAGCATATCGTTACGTTTTATGTTTATATATTTGTGTATTTTTGTCATGGGTATGGCCTACAAGCCCGGTTTACATGCAATAAATAGTGATGATGATCGTGAAATGATGACTGTATTGCTATGAAACTGGACTGAAAGTCACATTTACAGATCGTCTATACACCGACGCATTCGCATTACGTATAATATCAGTTTTTGGAGATAAGAATTTTAAAGAAAGAAACATTCTTCTATTTTATTCACTAATGTCTGATCCCATCATATTCTAGCACGTCATTGAACAAAATATGTTAGTTGCACACAAGCTTGTAATAAGGAAAACATGTAATTTTCACTCTAGAAACCTTTTGTTAACATCTCCTTAAACAGTTGGGAATACTGACAATAGCATCACAGCACATTTAGTCTCTCACCAAGTCTTTTATTAAAAATCAACCACAGTTTGAAAAGAACATTAACATTCATAAACGTAATACTAGGGAGAGAAATAATATACTCTATGTGATACACAGCTGCAGTGCGACACAGAAAGGATTGAGGTTTCAGCCATAAAAATCTTTTATTGCATACCTAGTGATACAAATAATTTAATAGGTTCTAAAACTTACTTCAGAACATAAAATGAAATCAAAAGTCTCTGGACACCTGCTGGTGAACATTAATATGGCGTATGTTCACCATTCGGTTTTATGAAGGCTTGAACAGTGTTGGGGACACAATGCTATAAAATGGATTCATATCCTCCACATTAAGCATTCCTTTAAGTGCAGCAAGGGGACCACAACTTAACTATGAAAAAAAACTCTCATACCCTAATACTATCATCTCCATACTTCTTTACTGGCACAACACTTACTGGCAGGTAATGTTCTCAAGACATTCTACAAATCCAAACCCTTCCATCAGATTTGCTACAGGGTATAGCGTGATTCACCACTTTTTGCCAGCTGTACTCAGTCTAATAGCTTTCCTCACTACAGCGCCTCAAGCGATCTCTCTACATTGACTCAAGTAATGGAGGGTTACGAGAAACTTCTTGACAATTGTATCCCATTCTTTTTTAACTCCATATGCAGAGTGTTTGCACTAGCTGAACTGCTAGTAGCTCTATGGAACTCACCTGTGATGTTCTCTGCCTATTTTAAGCGACCGGTTTATTTTGTGACCAAAAGATATTTTTTTTGAAATTTTAGTACTGTTGTGCAGTAAGGCGTCAAGGGACCAAAACTGAATGCCTTAGCTGCTGTGACATAGTGACCCAAGGTAGGGACGGGCGAGTGCCCCTGGCAAAAGACAAGAACCCCGTCAAGAGGGAGGTTCAAATAGCATGTATATAAAGTAGCTACACATATGTATAATGTTAAATTTAGTACTAAGAAAAAGGGGGAAAGGTCGACACTAACCTAAGACTTGAAATACAGAATGTAAATTATTTTCTCAACCAAACAAAGATTAAATATATAATAGAAACAGGACATTGAAAAATCTAATCAGTTGCAGCTGGGGAAGGCTTGGAGGAAGCGACGCTTCTGAATTGTTGCTAATGACAGAAACAATGGAGTGAGGCAAGTGGATTGTTGAGAGTGACAGTTGCCCGCTGCGAGGTCAGCGACCTGGGGCGGCGGCGGGAAATTCAGAAAACTGCCAACATTCATGTCGGCAACCGACAATTTGGTCTGGCAGGCCTTCCATAAGCCACCACCATTGGCAACGTCAGCTGACAGACTGGGTGACTCCAGCTAGAAACACATGAGAAAGTGGCTCGTGGTATACTGGTTGCACAGGTGAGAGTCCTGTTTACAAAACTGTCAAATTTACTGCAACATATCGTCCAGTATGGGGGGAAAGGGTAGAGGCCTCATACTAAATCTAAACTTGAATACTTTCTTGGTCAACTATGATTGGGGGACAGAATAGGAACAGCTGGAACAGAGTGTGATATCGCTGCGGTGAGACCTACAACATCGAGCCGATGAAAAGTAAGTGGACTTTAACATTATCTATACCTTGAACGAGAAATTCCGCTTGGACGAATCCTTTTCTAAAGAGGCTTTTTTCTGTGTCGTCATCACGGGCATTTGTCGTTTTGTCAGCATTATGAATGATTTAAAAGCCAGTAGAAGCTATTAGTTGTATTGACACTTAGAGTATGAGTTAGGCCTAACTTCTTTCGCGAAGTAAAGATTTATTTTCTGTCGTTGCTTTTCCGCAAAGTGCATCCAGTGTGATTGTTGAGAGTGAGAAGTAGCTGTTTCTTACGTACGTCGTTATGTTTCGAAGGTTAGTCGTGGCAAGTGTGACCTGTTGCGACTCTAGAGGAAAGTGGAAGTGTACCGCCTGACACACTACAGGTGCACCACGGGGTACCTGCCCCTTATTTTTTGTGCATTAATGGTCCTGAGCTGGGTGTGGCATGCAATCAACAGGCGTTTTTGGAGACCTGATATAGGTGACAATGACAGAAGTGTAGGAAAATGAAAGCGGGATTAATTATATTGAAAAATAAGGAATAAAGACCAAATCAGCCAGGGAAGATGACAGGATTCTTGTTGGTATGCCACCAAGACTGCAACAGGAGAAAAAAAAAGCATAGAAAATGTCAGCGGGTAGAGTAGTGGAATCCTAGGTAATTAACGCAATAACAGAGTCGAGTTGCAACAAGAGAAAATCACACGAATCGTGGCAAGTGGCGATGTTCGTGACAGTATAATTCACCAGTTAGACAGCTTATCTGTACAGCAAAAAATTGATACATCAAAGCAAGAACTTCTCGTACAAGACGCTGTAGACAGAGAACAAGAGACCGAATTTACAAGAGATGTGAAAAATGAGCCAGATTATTATTATTGTTAGCTCTGAGAACAGAAATGAAAGCACACAACGGACCTCTGAGGAAGCAGATGAAGGCAGACCTCTGAGGAAGCATATGAAAGCAGACGACAAGGCTTTGAAAAAGGAGATTGTGGCATCTAAGGCGACTGAAATCAATTTCATGGGACAAATATGTGAGGCGAAATCTAGAACATTAGGGAAGAAACGAAAAAAAGTCTTGAAAATAAAAAAAACTACTTCTGAGCTGATGGGGGAAGCAGATAAAATGAAGATAGGACAGAGACCGCCCACGAGCATCAATAATTGGTATTAACGGTTGGTAATCGTACAGGAAGTTCGAACCTAAAGGCAAAGTACATCCCATGATATTCAAAAATGGATATGGGCGCGCGGTATCAAGTATTTGTAAGTGCAAAAACATTCACTTGGTTGAGCAGTATCTTGCTGGGGATGCTTGAGGATGAGGTCTTAAAGCGATTGTTTTGAAGACCTAATTAAGCAGTTCAAAGCTAAATACTGGTAGAAACATCACCAAAGAGAGCAACGAATATGGTTCCATTAGCTCTCAGAGTATCAACGAATTTCGCATGATTTCAGGAAGGAATATTGTGAAATTTGTTCAGAATTGTGGGCTACATTGACCCACCTATGTGTGAGAAATATTTAATTTATTCAGTTTGCCAACAAGAGAAAAGCAAATCACGTTAGCATATCAAAAATAGATTCTGATCAATTTTTGAGTCGAATAAACGTGGTGCATACGTGATGTAGTATGGACGAAATCCTATATCATGGGGAAGGAGCAAGACCCAGAGATGGAAGAGGGGATAATGACTTTGTAATGAGATCTTCTTAGATAAAGAGAGGATGTTATACAGGAAAAAGAAATGGAAGGGGTCACGAACATTATAGACAAGGATTTAATCAGGACATCGCGGAACACAATATGGAAAACGATTATCCATGTCAGTAAGGGGCTTGACTGGGATGGAAAATGAGCAGAGAGCCAAAAACTTTATAGGCAATGTGTACCGATAAGTAGGAGGAGGAGATCCAAATCAAGTATAAAGAATAATACACAGGATTGCAGAGACTCGAATTGTTATGGCTAGGCAAAAGCAGGGATACTTATTAATACTTACATTGGGTAATTTATGAGAAAAAGAAATAAAGGTAAATCAAAATGAAGTATATGATTCGTTGTTGGCGTTTAGGGAAATCACTGAGAAGAGTTGACTGGAAGGTAGCATGAGGAGTAGTGAAGAACATAAGGACTCTAAAAACAATTGGAAGATTCATTGGAGAAGAAGGAAAAAACCTATATGGTTTAATTATAAAGGACAAGAGTAGGACCATTATTGGATTTCTGTTTAATGGGAGGGAAAGAGGAGTGGGGAGTCAATCATGAGTCTATAGACATAGGTTGAAAAACGGATTTCAGATAAAAAATGCAATTAATGTTGATACTATAGCTAGATCAGAGGACAAGTGGTGAGAAATGGAAGAGGGATCTACCTGACATTTGGCAAGATTTTTAGAATATAAGAAGGGTGAAAGGTATGGGAGTACACAGAGATAATGGTAGGCCAGAGAACTTGGACGAAATTATACAAAAAAATTGAGGAAGATAAATACAGAGGGTCCCTCTGGTCAACATGAGGTCTAAGATACATACCTTAAGAGCTACGAGCATTTTTTCGGTAGAAGAGATGTTACATAGTATGAAGACGAACAAGCTCTTAAGCTATGCACTTTACAGTCATGCTTACGAGGCTTTTATTTCTTGTGTTGGTCCACACTACCAACACCCAAAATATGAAAAGCAAAGAGCTTGCCATAAAAGAGATTTGTTTCACAATATTGAAGATGAAGCTCTTAAGGTATGCGTATTAGACCCAACATTTATTAGATCTTCTTTCTTCAAATGATCGCTCCTGTCATTCCCTGAATATCGATCATATAAGATCTGCTACACTTCATGGATGATTCTGGCAAGTACCAATGGCCAAAGAAGATCCAAAATATACAGCTATCCTATTTTGGGTAAATGGAGTCAGTCAAGGATGTATTACTTATGTTAAATGTACTGCTATCTCAGTTTATTAGGGTCAAGACCAAGCGTGGTAAATAACTGTGTTCTGGAATTATTGCATATGTGGATGATATACTGATTGCAATGGAAACACGGGAAGAACTTTGTAAGATACTGGATTCATTGTTTTGGACATTAATACTAAGTGGTATAATGTTAAAATTAATGAATCCAGAATCAGTGAAGAAACAGGGGCACATCATTCCAGCAGTGGATCTCAAGAAGTATCTGGAGAAAAAGAAAAGCAATTCAAAAATGCCCTGCGCCCCTAGAAAAAAAAAACAGTTAAAGCCCACTTTAAGACCTGCCAAATCCTGCTGCAAATATGTACTGGATCTGGTGTTCTAAGCATCATATTTTTCAGAATTTTGAAATGAACAGCCACCTTTATTTGGACTGATAGTTGTTGTATCCCTCTTATTTCAACCTATGGTTTTGTATCAGAGTGGACAGAAACAGTGGAACTTGTTAGATTAGTGAGGATGGGAGGAAAAGTGTAACGCAGGATAGCATTTACAAGTCGCATACAAGTTCTGTTAGAAAAGTATCTGATCTTTGACCAGGGGAGAAAAACTGGCTTACCTAGCATGTTGGACACCTAATCGTTCTCAAAGTAGTTCCTTTGAGAATCGATACACTTCTCTCAGCGGTCCCATGACTGATGGAAGCAAGCTGAAAAAGACTCTTCCTAAATGGAGTTTACCTTGGCTGCCTCAGTGGGGTTAAAATAAAGATGAGGTATAGAAGATCATGAAAACCGAATTAGATACGAAAAAGAAGGTGAAAGAGATAAATTTCACAAAATTCATGACAGAGTTTTGTTCTGGATGAGGTAAGATTAATCTGAACATTGGCTAATATGCTGTCATAAAAATTGCAATGAAACGTTAATAGATATAATACATTTAAGTTATGGACATATGGAGCTGCAAATGTGTAGTAGACAATTTACATTGGAGTGTTCACTTTATACAAAAAAAAAAAAAAATGTAGTCCATGGGTGCATAAGAAAGTGTGCTACATTCGGTCATGCCAAAGCGAAGAACGTCTCCAATCGTTTGCTCATGCAAAGTGTAAATCCAGTAGATGTGATGTAAATCATGGACATAGACTTCTACAGACCTTTACCCAAAACTAAAGGGGATGTCGCTATATCTTTGCAGTACGGCATGTAATTTCCAAATTTATTTTTCAACTAAAAAGAGGAACAAGTGCAGTGATTTGCAATAAACTGGGGAAGGAGCATTTCCCGAAATATGAGTGACAAAGGCTGCTATCTGTTAATGGATCAAAATTTCTTGTCAAAGTTTGGTAAAAGCCAATGGAATGAAATAAGGTACAAGGGGTACATATCTGAATATCATCATTCTTATAAACTGGCAGAATGGTGTACGTGAGAGATAAGACATTTAAGTTGGACTTTTTATTGTCGTAAGCATAATAGTTGGGGAAATTTTATGACAGAAATGGAAGATGTTTTGAACAATGTAGTATATCAGAACACTAATTTCAGACCTAGTGAGATTATGAAAGGAGTGTGAAATCGTACTTTAATAATAAAAAATATTGTATCTTTTTTTACCTGGAAAGGAACTGGGTGTATAGGAGAAAAGAGAATTAGTGAAAAAGAATATTGAGGAAAGATACGGATCTGGAAGGAGGTAATTTGGGTTGATTTCAGGATAGTAAACTGGATTACGGTGAGGACACATAAAAACTCTGAAGAAATTATTTCAGAGATACCAAAATTCTTTAACACCTATCAAGCACCATACGAGACTGAAAGAATTGGACAACAAAACGTGTATTTCTTGGTTTACCCAAAGTAAAAGAAAGTATCTGGGAACTGGAATGCGTTGGAAGTGTAATGGTACAATGCAAGGAATAGATAGATGTAATAAGAACCAGATGGGAAAGATACAACCACTGCTTCTATGAACATGAGCACTGGGGACAGGGCAGAATAAGTAATGAATATTGATATTGGTTCTAAGGAGGTAAGGAGTGACTCTATAACAGGAATGTGATCTCTTCTGCAAATATATATAGCAGAAACAGGTTAATCGGAAGAATGCAGTCATACTAGTCAAGACACTGACAGGTGGTATATAAAACCACGACCCTTATCTAGTGTTGAGTTCTTAACCCTGAATAAATAGGGAATAATTACACTGTTTTTAAATTCGGCGAAATCAAAGACCTAATTCACGTGTTTGTGTAAATTAAGGTATAGAATTCGATTCACCTTTAAGTAAGAGTAAAAATGAATTAAATGGTCAAGCAGTCAAGCAGCACGAGAAGCTGGGGTCAGATGAAGAAATGTATAACAGTAAAGAGATCAAAGGCTTTTAATCTGTGGGAAATGATAGTGATGGTGGACCGATGTACTGACTGTGGTAAAGTGAAAATTGTGTGTTGTGTATTAAACTGGGGACCTAGAAACGATGGAGGGGCTTCGTCCCACCGTAGCCCTTAGTGATTCATAACCCCACAAAAGGCCACAGCAATTACCCGACCCCACCACCACCCCACACCGAACCCATGGTTACTGTGCAGTTCGACCTCCAGTGGACTCGCCCGAGAACGTCTTATACCAAACGAATGTAACCCCAAAAGTTGGTGTGGTACAGTAATTATGATGTCCGCGTACGTGGAAACGGTGTTTGCGCAGTAATCGCCGACACAACATAACTGAGGCGGAATGAGGGGAACGAGCGCATATTCGCCGAGGTGGATGGGAAACCACCTTTAAAACTATCCACAGGCTGGCCGGCACAACGGACCTCTACACACACTAATCCGTCGGGAGGATTCGTGCCGGAGACCGGCACGCCTTCCCGCTCGGGAAGCAGCGCGTTAGAACGCGCAGCTAGCTGGGCGGGCAAAGTTATAATAGTGATGTTTAAAAACGTGACAGTTGGAAGTTACTGAAAGCTCAGGAGTACAAAGTGTTATCTTAATTATGCTGTGAGTCCATTTGAGGTTTCTCTGGATAGTTAGGACTAGATATTTTACAGCAGATGCTGACTCCAGCTGTTTGTCATCAGTTGTCTATCTGTACAGTAGTGGATTTCTTTTACTATGTATGCGCAACATATTACATTTATTTACGTCCAGGGTCAACTGCCAGAGCCTGCACCAATCATCATTTCTCTGCAGGTCGTTCTGCAAATTCTTATTATCTTCTGGCGTTGCTACTTTGGTATACACAAGTGCATCATCTGAGAATAGCCTTAAAGAGCATCTGACGCTTTCTACTAGATCGTTTATATATATTGTAATCGGAAACGGTCCTATCGCATTTCCCAGTGGTACTCCGGATGTACCTTACCTTTACAATCTGTCGATTTTGTTCCGTTAAGAGCGACGTGTTGAGTGTTATCTGCAAGAAAGTCTTGAATTCAGTCGTAAGTCTGCTCCGATAGTCTGTAAGCTCGTATTTGTTTTATTAAAGGGCAATGCGGGACGGCGTCAAATGCCTTACTGAAAACAAGGAACACGGCATCAACCTGAGTGCAGTTGTCCACTGCGCTGTGGATCTCATGGAGGAACAGAGGAGATGTTCATTTATAGAGGAGATGTTCATTTTCCAAGACGGTCATAATTATTGAGCATAAAATCTATTCCATAATTCTACAACAGATTGACGTCAACGATACAGATCTGCAATCGTGTGGATCTGTCTTACGGCCTTTCTTAAAAACGGGAATGACCTGCGCTTTTTTCCAGTCGTTAAGTACCTTTCGTTGCTCAAGGGATCTACGATAAATTACTTGTATCCTGTGATGGGTACGGTGTCACGACTCCATGTGACTTAGTGAACTCGTCCAGCGCATTGATGTAACCAAATGGATGCTGTTGCGCTGCACCGATTGTAGTTATTAAGCTTGTTGCTCTCGAATTACCGGCTAAGTTTCCCACCAAGACATAACAGTGCTGTGGATGCATAGGGAAGGAATAACGAAGAATGGCAACCGATTTATGGACGAGGACCGTCAAACAGTCGAAAAGGGCAAAAAAGCTACCATCCAAGCATCGATCGAGATGGTGCTCAGAATTCAGGACAAGATCAAAGAACACATATTCTCCATTAGTTAAGGACTTTGACTTTGAAACTTCCTGACAGGTTAAAACTAAGACTCGAACTCGGAACCTTTGGCTTTCGTGGGCAAGTGCTGTACCATCTTTTTTTTATGAGAGTGTTCAGTTATGAGTAGGTGGAGACAAGGCGGGAAGGGGTCGGAACCCGAGGCCTGGCCGCGATGTCTCCCCCTCTCGTCCCTGAATGACTCCCTCAAAGTAGCTTTTTGATTTATTTTTATTTTATTTTATTATTTTTATTATGTTTTTTTTTCACCAGGAAGAAGGTAAATGAACAAAAGATCTTTATTGGTACAAACGTAAATACAACAGAAATGCCATCCTTCCGGAGAAAATAACACTAGACATTATACACTCCTGGAAATGGAAAAAAGAACACATTGACACCGGTGTGTCAGACCCACCATACTTGCTCCGGACACTGCGAAAGGGCTGTACAAGCAATGATCACACGCACGGCACAGCGGACACACCAGGAACAGCGGTGTTGGCCGTCGAATGGCGCTAGCTGCGCAGCATTTGTGCACCGCCGCCGTCAGTGTCAGTCAGTTTGCCGTGGCATACGGAGCTCCATCGCAGTCTTTAACACTGGTAGCATGCCGCGACAGCGTGGACGTGAACCGTATGTGCAGTTGACGGACTTTGAGCGAGGGCGTATATTGGGCATGCGGGAGGCCGGGTGGACGTACCGCCGAATTTCTCAACACGTGGGGCGTGAGGTCTCCACAGTACATCGATGTTGTCGCCAGTGGTCGGCGGAAGGTGCACGTGCCCGTCGACCTGGGACCGCACCGCAGCGACGCACCGATGCACGCCAAGACCGTAGGATCCTACGCAGTGCCGTAGGGGACCGCACCGCCACTTCCCAGCAAATTAGGGACACTGTTGCTCCTGGGGTATCGGCGAGGACCATTCGCAACCGTCTCCATGAAGCTGGGCTACGGTCCCGCACACCGTTAGGCCGTCTTCCGCTCACGCCCCAACATCGTGCAGCCCGCCTCCAGTGGTGTCGCGACAGGCGTGAATGGAGGGACGAATGGAGACGTGTCGTCTTCAGCGATGAGAGTCGCTTCTGCCTTGGTGCCAATGATGGTCGTATGCGTTTTTGGCGCCGTGCAGGTGAGCGCCACAATCAGGACTGCATACGACCGAGGCACACAGGGCCAACACCCGGCATCATGGTGTGGGGAGCGATCTCCTACACTGGCCGTACACCTCTGGTGATCGTCGAAGGGACACTGAATAGTGCACGGTACATCCAAACCGTCATCGAACCCATAGTTTTACTATTCCTAGACCGGCAAGGGAACTTGCTGTTCCAACAGGACAATGCACGTCCGCATGTATCCCGTGCCACCCAACGTGCTCTAGAAGGTGTAAGTCAACTACCCTGGCCAGCAAGATCTCCGGATCTGTCCCCCATTGAGCATGTTTGGGACAGGATGAAGCGTCGTCTCACGCGGTCTGCACGTCCAGCACAAACGCTGGTCCAACTGAGCCGCCAGGTGGAAATGGCATGGCAAGCCGTTCCACAGGACTACATCCTTCATCTCTACGATCGTGTCCATGGGAGAATAGCAGCCTGCATTGCTGCGAAAGGTGGATATACACTGTACTAGTGCCGACATTGTGCATGCTCTGTTGCCTGTGTCTATGTGCCAGTGGTTCTGTCAGTGTGATCATGTGATGTATCTGACCCCAGGAATGTGTCAATCAAGTTTCCCCTTCCTGGGACAATGAATTCACGGTGTTCTTATTTCAATTTCCAGGAGTGTACTTGTACAAGGCGAGCAATTTTTTTTATGAACAAGGTGTAGGAAAAAAGAATAATAATAGGGATGTAAGCTAAGAGGTGTGAAGCAATATACAGTGGAGTGAGGGAAAAACTAGTGTTTTCTGGTATAGAGTATAAAACAAAGGAGGCGCGTGTCCATGCGCCTACTCCACTGTGGGTTACAATGTAGAAAGTAGCGCGGGGGGTCTCAGAGGTCATCGGGGGGGGGAGTGCTGTCGGCGTGTGGTACCATCCAACTGAGTGGGGATGACGTAAAGATCGCGTGTAGGTAATTGGCGAAGAAGACGGGGTAGTGCGGTCGGTGTTCGACTTCACTGTGGGCGGTTTGTAAGTACTGCCAGAAATCAAGGCGTGATTTGTCGCCATCATTATACATGTAGGTGATCGTCCATCCCTTGACCCATACAATCGCATGATTCTTGATGGCGGGGAAATAAGTAGTTTCAGGATGGAGTCCTTGGGTCAATCGAGTCCGGCGGAACGCGGAGGTAACAGGCAACGAACTGCGAACTGTCGGGCAAGTTTCCAGACGTCACTGGTGGCAGCACTAGTCAGTTGGTGGACATCGTCATCCACGAGGTGGCAAATGGAACGAAGTGGAGAGTCTTTTAGTCCGATGTCGTGAAGACGATGATTTGTGGCGAATTTTTCATTTGCGACTTGGTACCATGTTGCCCGGACGTTGGAGGGAAGAAAAGGCTGGTGGATGTGACGCCAAACCGTGGACCACCGCGTGGACAGATGTCTCAGTTCGATATTGTTGTTGGCTATGGAATGAAGGAGTAGGGTGTAAAAATCTTTAGGTCGAGGAGAACGCGTGGTCAGTAAGTGTGTGTGAGCATAACTGAAGTCGACGATGATATCAGGAATGTGCGAAAGATGGTGCTTGATGTGTCCGACTGGTACTGGTGGTGTTAAGGTCGCGGGCACAAGAATTTCCAGCAAGCTGCGCGTAAGGGAGGTGCCCCCGTGCCACTGCTTGTGCATGGTTGACATGTACAAGGACGCAGCGCGGAGTCGCACATTGACAAGACCGAGGCCACCCGCTCGCGGAGGAAGGGTGAGCGTGTCGTAGCGGACCTTAAAGAGCGTACCGGCCGTAAGAAAGTATCCGAAGGCAGCCTGGAGGCTGCGTCCAATAGTTGATGGCAGCGGGAGGACTTATGCTATGTGGACCATTCTGGATGCCACGTGTTGATTCAGGTATTGGACACGTTGTAAAGAATCGAGTCGTCGGAGAAGATTTTGTCGCACCGTCGTACGGATATTTTGGAGTGCACGCCGAAAATTGATCACAGCGGAGCGGCGCACGGTGGATGTGAAAATGATACCAAGGTATCGTAGTTTTTGTACTAA
Source organism: Schistocerca gregaria (assembly GCF_023897955.1). NCBI lineage: Eukaryota > Metazoa > Arthropoda > Insecta > Orthoptera > Acrididae > Schistocerca > Schistocerca gregaria. Next base: position 209,113,115 of record NC_064926.1, read on the forward strand.
CGGGAGAGGTGCTAAGTCGTGTGAGAGGCCGCGTCCAATGGGCATCGCCGCGGATTTAGCCACATTCATGTTACTGCCCGCTGCAGTGCCGTACCTTGATATCAAATCAAGTACCGTGTGTGTTTCACTCCGTGAGCGGATCAAGAGGAGGAGGTCGTCCGCATACGCACGACATCGAAAACTGTGCTGTCGCAGAGTGAGACCAGAAAGGTGGCTCGTCAGACTCCCGATGAGTGGCTCCAGGCTTGTGGCATAGAGTAGGGTCGAAAGTGGGCAGCCTTGCCGTACGGAACGCCGGATCGCCACTGGTCCCACCACACGGCCATTAACCTGAATCAGCGAATCGGCGGTGCCGCACATACGCCGGAGTACGTCGATAAAGGCTGGTGTGAAACGCATGCGGTTCATCACTGAGAACAGAAAAAGATGCCGCACTTTGTCGAATGCGCTGTCAAAATCAATGGCAACCACTGCGGCGCGGAGTCTCCACGCCGCTGCCAGTGCAATTAAATCGCGACATTCTCCTGTGGCCGTTTGTATATTAACTGAGCCGCCCGGAGTTGTCTGTTCAGGGGATATAATGCTGGGCAGGACCTTGCGGCATCGCGTTGCCAGGAGGCGTGTAAAAATTTTACAGTCTGCGTTAAGCAGAGTCAAGGGGACGGTAATGTGCTGTCATCACACCTGGTGCCGGTTTGTGGATTGGTATAGTAATTCCCGTGACGAAGGACGGCGGTACGGCGTTTCCCATCGTCAGCAGTTCATGGAACATCGTTGTCCACCGTGACGCCATTAGTGTGAAGAAAGCGCGATAAAATTCTATCGGCAATCCGTCGACACCGGGTGACTTATTCAGAGCACCTTTTTTGATTGCATCGTGGATTTCGTCACGCGTAATGGACTCCATCAGCTCATCCGCTTCGTCGCTGGTGACGGTGCGAGTTACGTGTGGTAACACAAACTCCTCCGCGTGGTTGTTGGTAGTCTCCTCCTGGTACATTGTGCGGTAGTGGTCGACAAAGGCACTGACGATTTCGGTCTGGCAAGTGACGTGCTGTCCGCGACAGGTGGTGATCTCGGTGATGAGTTGTTGTCGTCGATGTTTCCTTTCGGAGGCGATATGATGCATGGTCGGGTGGTCTTGTTCCGCCGAATCTTGACATCGGGCTCGCACCATAGCCCCCTGCATTTGACATCGTGTCAAAGTTACAATTTGCGCCTTAATCCTGATGCGTTCCCTCTGGGTGTCGGGGGTGGGCGGTTGGGCGTCCAGGTCGCGGAGAACGGCGTAGAAATAGTCGGTAGTGTGCCGGCGCCACGTAGCAACTTCCTGTCCATACTGAATCAAAGTACGTCAAATGGCAGGTTTGGCCCATTGCAACCACCAGGTCAAGGTCGTGCAGTATTTAGGTAAGCGACGTTCACAGGTGGCCCATGTCTCGGTAACACGTTGAAGACATTCGGGATCCTGAAGATGGGAGGTGTTTAGCTTTCACGGTGCACGACTACGCCACACCACTTGCTTGGGGAAGAGAATTTTGCAGATGTAGGCACTGTGGTCCGAAAAGGACAGGGGCCAAAGTTCTGCACCTTGGACTGCAGGTGTGAGTTCACGAGAGACGTAAATTCTATCAAGGCGGCTCGCGGAGTGACTCGTCTGGTAAGTATGTCCAGGCGCGTCGCCGTGCTGAACTTCCCAAGTGTCGCGCAGCAACAGATCTCGGACGACAAGACGCAGTTCTTGACAGGTGTTGTAGTGGGGCACTTGATCTTTAGGGTGCAAGACACAATTAAAATCACCCCCAAACAAGTAATGGTCGCAGCGTCCAAGAAACAAAGGAGCGATTTCTTCTGAATAGAAGAGTGCCCTGTCGCGTCTGCGGGTGGAGCCTGACGGAGCGTAAATGTTGACGATACGCGTCCCCATGACGGTGACGGCCATGCCTCTGGCAGATGGAAGGTATGTGATATCGGTCACTGGAATGCCTTCTCTGGCGTAGATGGCTACGCCGCGTCCCAGGTGGTCACCAGGAGGCGGATAAGTGTTATATCCCGCGACGTCTGGAAGTGTGGTCAAGTGTACTTCCTGTAGTAGTGCGATATCGACGTCCGACGCCCATATCATCTCTCGCAGCAGTTGAAGTTTCACGGGTGAGCTGATGGTGTTAGTTTTGATCGTCGCTATTCGGTAGGTTTGGAGCCGTCCCCCGCCGTGAAGGGGAACTCCACCGGCGGAGCATGAAGAGGGGCGAGGCAACGGCGAGTCGTGGCGTGCGCCACCTGACGGCGTTATCAGCGGCGTAACGATGCTTCCGTCTGGGGTAACTCTGTCCCTAGCGTGTGGTCCGGGTCCACATCGACGTCCTCACTCCACACCATTGAAGGCGCTGTCGTTGTGATGGTCGTACGTTACACTTCGGTCGTAGGGGCGGATGACGTCTCGGCGGCAGTCGCAACGGTGGAGTCCATTGGTTCAGGAGCACCTGAGTGAGCCAGTAGAGTAGGCATCGACACAGCCACAGTCGGCGTCATGTGGTCGTCATTCGTATCGTCGTGTAGGTTCTCCGAGGCCTCGTCGGGTCGGACGGCCTCTGGAGCATCAGGGGGAGGTGATCCGTCTCGTTCCGAGACCGTACGGCGCCTCCTCTTGCGCCTCTTAGGTGAACGTTGTTTGCAGGATCGTCGGAAGACGGAAGGGAGTCACGTCGCTCTGAGAGGAAGGCCGTCGCGGGAACGTCACATGAAGGGGCGTCCATGTGTTCAGGCGGGTGGGTGTCGGAACTCGTCGCTGTTGGTAGTGGCGCCGGAGTAGCGTCAGGCTTTGAGCGCGACGTGTCGGCGCCGGCGGTATCCGTAGCAGCTGGTAGGGTCACCGGTACGTGGTCCGATGGGCGGCGGCTGGTGGGAGGAGAAGAGAGCGCCGATGCGTAGGTGATCGGTAAAACCGTCGTCGGAGCCGGAGGTGGCACGGTAGCGGCTGGCAATTGGGTGATTCGTCGCTGAAGACACTCAGATCTGAGGTGGCCTTCTTTGCCGCACCCGGAACAGGTCTTGGGTTGGCCGTCGTATATGACAACCGCGCGGCACCCGATAATTTGCAGGTAAGATGGCACGTGGCGATGGAGGTCGATGGTGATCTGCCGTACACCGTTAAGAACGGGGTACGTTTGGAATTGCGCCCAGCGTTCGGCAGTGTGGCCATGTTCAGTGCCATAGGGGCGGAAAGCCGATGTAACGTCTTCCGCCGGAAGCTCGAACGGGAGTTCGAAAACTCGTATGGTGCGCAATTCCTAAGCCGGTATGGTCGACAGTGACCGCTCCGACATTGTCGTCGGCGTGGCAAAAGTGTAATCCATGGTTGGTGTCTTGTTTATTCTTTCACATACCGCGTCATTCACTGACGACTTTAACGTACACAGTACTGTTTAATATGGACAAATGGATGCCCAAGATGTCGGAAGCTGGGATCTTAGCAACGTCGCGTAGGAAGCGTTCCACTTGGAAGGCCTTTGGTCGTGCGTATTCCTTGCAGAAGGTGAATCGTAATCTTTATTTTCGAAAACGGTTGGCCATGGTTCTAGTGCACGTAAGCGACACGTAAGTGACGGCCGCTGAAATGTAAACAACAGCGAGCGCGCACGCTCCGTAGGCGGAAACAACAACATGTCCGCACTGCACGGCGGCGAAAGCCGGACTGTGTCTCAGCTACCGAAGCGCGACTCACGCCCGTCACAGCTTTATTTGTGCTAGTATCTCGTCTCCTACCTTCCAATCTCATTCTGGAAACATCCCCCCAGGCTGTGGCTAAGCCATGTCTCCGCAGTATCCTTTCTTTCTCGAGTGCTAGTTCTGCAAGGTTTGCAGGAGAGCTTCTGTAGAGTTTAGAAAGGTAGGAGACGAGATAATGGCAGAAGTAAAGCTGTGAGAAGCGGGCGTGAGTCCTGCTTCGGTAGCTCAGACGGACGCCGGCATGGTAGCTCAGCGTGTTCGGTCAGAGGGTTAGCTGCCCTCTGTAATAAAAAAATTGAGTGAATGGATCAATAACGAATTTCAACGGGCGTCTGGGGACGTCCGCCACGATCAATTGCAACGTACTATAAGGGAAAAAAAAGACGGTAGAGCACTTGCCCTCGAAAAGCAAAGGTCCCGAGTTCGAGTCTCGGTCGGGCACACAGTTTTAATCTGCCAGGAAGTTTCATAACAGCGTACACTCCGCTGCAGAATAGAAATCTCATTTTGGACTTTGACTTTGATGAATCATTGAAATCTAATCTCTTACATTTTTCATTCCTAGTAACATCAATAGTACCACACGGATGGTACGCAGTCGAATTTTAATTTACCAAAGGAACTCTGTCAGATTTTAAACGCACATCTCCGAAAGCTTTATGTTTTCCTTGAGAAAATTACCAACATTGAACTACAAAATATAGTCTCTGCTCGACCTGACAACATTTTTAAATGGCAGTAGTGCCAATAAAGTCAGATAGTTGCTGACAACTGTATAGCTTACAAAAAGCCAGTTCAATTCCTGGAGCCGGCCTGGGTGTCCGAGCGGTTCTAGGCGCTACAGTCTGTAACCGCGTGGCCGCTACGGTCGCAGGTTCGAATCCTGCCTCGGGCATGGGCATGTGTGATGTCCTTAGGTTAGTTAGGTTTAATTAGTTCTAAGTTCTAGGGGACTGATGACCTCAGAAGTTAAGTCCCATAGTGCTCAGAGCTATTTGAACCAATCAATTCCAGGAACAGCTTGCACTTGCCTTTGGGGACCATGCTTCTTGCTGTATTCTATTCCGCTACAAGAGGGATTCCTAAACTATTTCTCTGACCGAATACATACAGAACCTTCGTAATTTGAAGGAACGCCTTGTTTATCTTGAATAATTTTTTTTGAACATGAGAAAAGACTGTGTTATTCATTGATTGCCTCAGTTTTAAATGTTAACTAATAACACAGAAATCATAATAAAATTTGAAAAAAAAATACTGGTAACGTCAAAACGTATACACGAGAAAAAAACCGCCATGTTATCAATAGTTTTTCCCGCAGCTCTTATTCACTTTCCGCTGAATATCAGTTTCCCGAGGAGCACAATTTGGGAATCTTTGCGCTGCAATAAGGCTTCTGTCTAACAACTCCATAGTCTCCACATGGCCTTGTTGTATCCTTCACAGGCCGCTCACAAGCAGAGAATGCCTCTCCACAGCTATCAGCATCTGACCCCTTTCCCCAACAGCACCATGAGCTTCTACATTATACGATTCACCCCCAGCCCCTCCCCTTCTCTCTCTCTCTCTTGTCCTGTTTTGCTATCTTCCTCAATTTCCAGCCTCGCTCATTTTTTTACGCTGTGGTATAATGTCTTCGGATCTGCAATCTTTAACATTGACAACAGTTTATCCACCATCTAGATCACGAAGACTTCTTTTATTTACTATTACCAGTCGCGGTTTCTTGTGTTGTGGTTCTGCGAAAACATCATAAGATCTTGTGACCCTGCAATTTTCAAAGAAACCGGATTCGATCACAATAAATAAAAACGCTTGTGAATTTGACAGCAAACTCACTGTCGCCAAAGTGCGTCTTCAAGTGTTCGTGGCACAATGAATAATTAATGAGACTTCGAGTGTGTTGCCGCAAAAATCATATTTCTTCAACGGCATTTCGACTGTATACTCTGAGGTGACAAAATCATGGGATAGCGATATGTACACACACAGATGGAGTCTGTATCGCGTGCACAAGGTATAAAAGGGCAGTGTGCATTGGCGGAGCTGTCATTTATACTCAGGTGATTCATGTGAAAAGATTCACGACTTGATTACGGCCGCAAAACGGGGATTAACAAACACGTCAGATGAATTCGCAAATGGCTGACATCAGCTGCTGAATGGAATTAGAACAATGAAAATTTGTGCCGGAATGGGTCTCGAACCCGGAATTCCCGCTTATCGCGAGCGTTTCATTACAGCTATATTCGCCGCAGTGCATCGTCATCAAAATAACACAGGCACTGCAATATCGGAATTAACAAACTTTGAAGGCCGAATCGTAGTTAGAGCTAGACGCAGGGACATTCCATTTCAGAAAGCGTTAGGGAATTCAATATTCCGCAGTGTCGATAGTGAGCCGAGAACAGCAAATTTACAGCACTGCCTCTCGCTGCGGTTAGCGCAGTGGGGGACTGTCTTCACTTAACGACCGAGAGCAGTGGTGTTTCTGTTGAATTGTCAGTGCTAATATTCAAGCAACACTGTATGAAATAACATCAGAAATCAGTGTGGGACGTACGACGAACGTATCCGTTCGGACGGGCTATGTCAGAATATGACCGATGCTAGTGCCTTTATTAACAACACGACAACGCCTGAAGTACGTTTTCTGAGCTCGTGACTACATCGGTGCCCGATAGTGGTGGCTCCATAATGATATGGGAAGTGTTTGTATAGAATGGACTGGGTCCTCTGTTCCCAAAGAACCGATCATTGACAGAAAATGGTTGTCTACGGGTACTTGGAGACTATTTTCAGCCATTCGTTTCTGGACTACCGGGCAACAGGAGGCCCGACACGATGTTAGGAGGTATTCCATGAGTTTTTGCCTCAGTGTATCTTCCGGCCATCTTCTGAACGAGATGAGACACTGCTTAAAGCGATACGACCCAAGTATCAGGCAAAGAAATACTATTTCTGCGCTTTCACGCACGCAGACTAATAGATGATTGTTACAAATGTTGTAATTTTTACGATTAATTACAACTGTCCGTACACTTCATAGTCTTTTACCCTCGTCTTTCATCTGGCATTGCTTTCTATTAAATGTTTCGCTTCAGTAGGACCAGGTTTCAAATATTCGAATGTTTGTTTAATTTTCCGCTTCCACGTGACTTTTCCATGCTGTACTCTGCTGCCAATGTACTCTTCGTACATTATACTTGAAGCCCTCCTGGCTAGCCGCGCGGTCTAACGCGCTGCTTCCCGAGCGGGAAGGCGTGTCGGTCCCCGGCAGGAATCGGCCCGGTGGATTAGTGCCGAGGTCCGGTGTGCCAGCCAGTCTGTGGATGGTTTTTAAGGCGGTTTTGCATCTGCCTCGGCGAATGCGGGCAGGTTCTCTTATTCCATCTCAGTTACACTATATCGGCGACTGCTGCGCAAACACTATCTCCATGTACGCGTACACCATAATTACTCTACCACGTAAACATTTCGGGTTACACTCGTCTGGTATGAGACGTTCCCGGGAGGGGGGAGTCCACTGGGGACAGAACCACACAATAACCCTGGGTTCGGTGTGGGGCGGCGGTGAGGTGAGTGGACTGCTGTAGCCTGTTGTTGGGTTGTGAGCCACGCAGGGCTACGGCGGGGATGAAGCCTCTCTGTCGTTTCTATGTCCCCAGTTCAATACACAATGGACAATACACACTCATTCTACTTCAAAGCTGTTTAAAACCTTCCTTCCTTTCAAATGTCCCCGTACCTGTTGTCCTTCCAGTTTCACTTGTGTTGTCCAATTTATTTTTCAATTTTTTCTGTCACGTCTATCACAGACCATGTACTGTAAAATTACCATAAATTCTTTATAAAATGCTATTGACTTGTGAATATTACTACCGAAACTTGGCTCTTGTAGATATTTGCAAATACTGTTTTTAATACATACACTACCTTGTCAGAAGTAACCGGATACTTATTAGCATACACTAATATAGTGTGTGAAAATCTTCCACCTTCGTAATGGCGTTTTCGTAAGTGGAATAAGGGCACAACAGTCCAATCACCAAAAACACCCCCACATCGTAAAACTACCTCCTCCGTATTTCATCGTTGACACGGCGTATGACGGCAGGCAACATTCCCTAGGTATTCGCCAAATCCAGCCCAATCGCTTGTTTCCAGTCATCCACTGTTCTGTGAAGTCACTATTTACACTGTCTGAAGAGTCGCTGACCACTGACTACAGAAATATGTAACTCATCAGGAACAGCTCGACCGGTGTACTCCATTCTCTTTAACTCCCATAGTACAAGCACTGTGCTAGCTGAACTGCTAGTAGCTGTTCGTTACTCACGGGTGAATCCCCCTACTGATTTCATGTGGTTTTCTACAACCACCCTCTGCAATGATCGACGCACCCAGTCACAGGCTTATGCGCAGCGGCCATATTGGAACATGGCGTCACTAAGCGATGACCGTTTGTTGAGTTGTGTAGATAGTGTGTGCTACTTGGAAGTGTTGTATTTCGGGTGCAAGTGCTGTATTCCCTATTTCCAGAGAATTCATAGATCCCAAGGAGGAATCAAAGTGCTCATGTTCAGATTTGCCATATGCGGGAAACTGAGAAATCGCTGGCTCGTTGGAATAACGAGAAAAGAATTGGTGTCTACATAACATTCATGGGTAAGTAAATGATGATAAAACTATAACGCGTTATTTTTTTGCACTGTACCACATTTTTCCATTATTTTTAAATGCATTTATGTGTACGAAGATCATTTGTACCTAACACTATTTCTGACAAGATTAGTGCGAAGTTGGCTGTAGAATGTTTGTCATTAACGTAACTATATTGACAAAGGATAGTTATAGTGATTGGTGTTATGCTGGTATAGATTTCGCATAGATATCTTCAACTGTAAAGTGTTGTTTGTAGAGCTGCCTACTTAAGAACGACTTAACTGAAACCATGGCCAGTTCTATAATCTGTGCCCTCATTTTTTAAAATCTGTATAAGAAATTATCCAGAAACAAAATAAGTTTAACAGTTCAATGCTGAACGTTTAGAGAAGCATTTAAAATTTAAGACTAATGTATTTCAGCTGTAAATCTCGAACGATCGAGGATAAAGAAGAAAGTGTTCTATCAATATTCTCTGTTTATCATACTACTTGTTATCGCGAATGGCTTTCCGGGAATCGTGTGATGGAAAGATAATGCGTCTGGAAGCAGCAAAACTTCAGAAATCCATAAATAAAAGTGTGAAGTTAGCTAAGCAATATCAAAGCGAAAATAAAATTTCAAGACAGTGGAATTTTTGTTAACATGGAGACATCAGGATCTGTACCCCAATTGTGTTATTATGTAGTTGTTAATGAACAGTTGGTTCAAATGGCTCTAAGCACTATGGGACTTAACATCTAAGGTCATCAGTCCCCTAGAACTTAGAACTACTTAAACCTAACTAACCTAAGGACACATCCATCCCCGAGGCAGGATTCCAACCTCCGACCGTAGCGATCGCGCGGCTCCAGACTGTAGCGCCTAGAACCACTCGGCCAACCCTACTGGCAAGGAATTTTAGTAAATAACTTGTCAAACGATTACAGATTTCCTGCGAAAGTAAATTGTTTTCATGACATTTAGTGTATTCTGAATTGTGATGAAAACCGTGAGAGAAAAAGAACGAATTTAAAATTACAGAGTATCTTCCGGCCTACAGATGCGCATTCACAGTAAATTTAACATGCTGAAAACATATTTTTTTTAGTTTCGTTAAAAGGCTATGTAGGGGAAGAAAGCACGTAAAAACCGATGAAATTTCATCTCCGAAGTTCTTAAAATTCTTATTGCAGCAGCGTTCACTACAGCGCACATCTGATACATATTCGTTTATCAGAATGTGACGTCACCAGGCTGCACGCAGGCCTTCCCTGTTCGTCAGAACATGAGGTTTGCTCGTCTAGGTTCAGCTGTGTCCGTTACTTCACACTCCCGCTTCACAGTTGCATCTCCAACATCTGACGTGAACAGTTTTAGAAGGGCTGAGAAATTCCCGTGATCTATTTGTAACTTTCGTGACATCCAAAGGCTAGTCCACGTCCGAAGTCGCTGAGCTATCCTGACCGACCGATTCTCTACTGACAACTCAGTACTACGCCCTCCTTTTTTGGGCCCTCGTATCTACAGGAAAATTAAAGAGACCTTTGGAGAAAAGAGAGCCACTTGTATGAATATCAGGAGCGCTGATGGAAACCCAGTGCTAAGTAAAGAAGCGAAAGCAGAAAGGTGGAAGGAGTATATAGAGGGTCTATACAAGTGCGATGTACTTGAGGACAATATTATGGAACTGGAAGAGGGTGTAGGTGAAGATGAAATGTGAGATACGATACTGCGTGAAGAGTTTGACAGAGCACTGAAAGACCTGACTCTAAACAAGGCCCCGGGAGTAGACAACATTCCATTAGAGCTATTGACGGCCTTGGGAGAGCCAGTCCTGACAAAACTCTACCAGCTGGTGAGCAAGATGCATGACACACATGAAATACCCTCAGACTTCAAGAAGAATGTAATAATTCCAGTCCCAAAGAAATCAGGCGTTGACAGATGTGAATATTACCGAATTATCAGTTTAATAAGTCACAGCTGCAAAATACTAACGCGAATTCTTTACAGACTAATGGAAAAACTGGTAGAAGCCCACCTCGGCGAAGATCAGTTTGGATTTTGTAGAAATGTTGGAACACGTGAGGCAACACTGACCTTACGACTTATCTTAGAAGAAAGATTAAGGAAAGGCAAACCTACGTTTCTAGCATTTGTAGACTTAGAGAAATTCTATAAGTGGCAGTGGTACAAAACCGGGAGTGAAAGGCTATTTACAATTTGTACAGACACCAGATGGCGGTTATAAGAGTCGAGGGGCATGAAAGGGAAGCAGTGATTCGGAAGGGAGTGAGACAGGGTTGTAGCCTATCTCCGATAATATTCAATCTGTATATCGAGCAAGCAGTAAAAGAAACAAAAGAAAAATTCGGAGTAGGTATTAAAATCCGTGGAGGTTCGCCGATGACATTGTAATTCTGTCACAGACAGCAAAGGACTTGGAAGAGCAGTTAAATGGAATGGACAGTGTCTTGAAAGGAGGATATTAGATGAACATCAACAAAAGCAAAACGAGGATAATCGAATGTAGTCGAATGAAGTAGGGTGGTGTTGAGGGAATTAGATTAGGAAATGAGACACTTAAAGTAGTAAAGGAGTTTTGGTATTTGGGGAGAAAAATAACTGCTGATGGTCGAAGTAGAGAGGATATAAAATGTAGACTGGCAATGGCAAGGAAAGCGTTTCTGAAGAAGAGAAATTTGTTAACATCGAGTATAAATTTAATTGTCAGGAAGTCGTTTCTGAAAGTATTTGTATGGAGTGTAGCTATGCATGGAAGTGAAACATGGATGATAAATAGTTTGGACAAGAAGAGAATAGAAGCTTCAGAAATGTGGTGCTACAGAAGAATGCTGAAGATTAGATGGGTAGATCACATAACTAATGAGTAAGTATTGAATAGAACTGGGGAGAAGAGTCGTTTGTGGCACAACTTGACAAGAAAAAGGGACCGGTTGGTAGGACTTGTTCTGAGGCATCAAGGGATCACAAATTTAGCAATGGAGGGCAGTGTGGAGGGTAAAAATCGTAGAGGGAGACCAAGAGATGAGTACACTAAACAGATTCAGAAGGATGTAGGTTGCAGGAAGTATTGGGAGATGAAGAAGCTTTCACAGGACAGAGTAGCATGGAGAGTTGCATCAAACCAGTCTCAGGACTGAAGACCACAACAACAACAACTTCTAGTGTTCAATTCCGTATGGCATAAGGGTGTCCGTATACCTTTCACCAGATAGTGTATTCCGTGACTACTGTTGCTTCCCCAGTATACTGATGTTTCTTTATGATTGGTCTCTAAACAATACATATAGCGAATATTAATGAAAAACATTGCGTGACATATTTCTGCCTGCGTAGTGTACTTGGGTTGATTAGTGTAAACGTGTAAACATTTGGGAAGCAACAGACACTCAGTATAGCTGCTTATAGGATTCATTATCAAGCCAACTGTAAGTCGAGAGGATGCTCGAATGTAGAAATCGTTTAATGGAACCACGTCAGTGGGCTTCACCTTTAACGGCACTGAAATATAATCGTCTGTTCAGATATCCAACAATAAAAGAGAAATCCAACAAATCAGTTCTTTCTGAAGAACGGATTAACTGAACGCATTGCCAGTTCTATAATCTTTGCTCTTATTTTTTAAAATCTGTTTAAGAAATTATCCAGAAACAAAGTAAGTTTAACAGTTCTCATGTCGAACGTTTAGAGAAGCGTTTAAAATTTAAGCCTAATTCATTTATTGGTGGTAGAACAAAAGGTTCGTTTTGGAAATTAGTCTTCTGCAGGGGGAAAGCAGTTCTGTGCCAATATCATTTCCGCTAGCAGCGGTTTTCCAGAAGGTATGCACAAGACATTCAAAAAAGCTTGTGCGCTATGTGGAAACCAGTCGAGAGGTCTTGGCTAAATTGAATTTCTGAATACAAATCATGCCCAGAGAGACCGATTGATAAGAACCTTGCGGCATACAGATAAGGATCTGTGTTCTATTTCCATTTAGATTCAAACTCTTTAAGTGTTCCTCAACTATTGTTTTCTTTGTAACGGCTGCAAAACTCGTACTGTAACTTATGTTAGCCAGTCGTTTTACATTTCGTCGTGCTTTGTTTTCATCGTGGGTTGCCAGACTGTAATGGACAGTGAGATACAGACTACATGTGTGTTAAGAGACATTTGGTTATGTACGCATTGCATTCTTTAAAGTATAAACTTATGCGAATATTCAAAATGAAACAGAACAGTATTAAGGACTTTTTTGGTCAGAGTGTTTGAAGCCTTTATCAAGTAGTTACTCCGAAGTTTCAGCTCCAACTTGTACAGTAACTATACTACAGACCTCATGTACATCACCGGCCTAACGGTAACCTTTAGTTGTGGCATCTCGTTGCAAGCAATCAGTTCGCTCTCTGCTGGCGAGTTCAGCTCGCCTACTACCTCGTTTGTTCTCTCGGTCCAATTAGTTCTCTACCGATCGAATCCATCCTATCAGTTCCACCAGATCCCTCATCTACCAAAAACTTTTGCCATTAAAAATAACATCGTTGCTTCCTCAAAGTTTCCTTTTTGATCGTTCAATTACAGTGGGAGAATGTGATGAAGTGATTCTATCATGCGGTGTAAGATATACAGAGAATACGTTCCACTTGCAACAGTTAAAATTTATGGCTTTGCGGCCCAGTATTTGTTGAAAGATTCCAGAGAGATTTTTCTGCCTTCAGGGGAACTTAGCTCCAGCAGTCTACCCGTTTATAGGTGTCTTTCTACGTAAAGAGAACCAATATACTACGGGGCAAACAGCAACTAATAAGAGCAACTGTTAAAAAACCGAATACGTTTTTTCTTCAGTCAATTTTTAGTTCTAATACTAGTGAGTCAAGCAGAAGCCTTGCAGTTTCGTATAATTTTCGGTAAACATTTGCAGAACTCAACTAGTTGCTTTCTAATGCGAATAGATACAGGTTTCGAACAGTGAGGTGTAGAACTAGCTGCTAGCTGCCTCATGAATTTGTCAGTCCTCTTTTTGTAGTTGTGTCGATGATGCCCTTCTGCGAATCTCTGAGTTGTATATATTTTACACTAGCTCATATGACTCTTCCAATAACAGTATCTCTCGCTGATTTTAGTAACACTGATCTATGTAGCCGACTCCTGCTAACAGTTCGGAACAGCATGAGTGACTTCCAGTGGTGAGTCATTGAAGCAGTCAACAAGTTCAGACATTCAGCTAGAGAGAAATTTATTTATTTATTGTGTATTTAGCCTAACCTTTCAAGGCCCTCTCTTGCATCTGATCAAGAACGACACACACACAAAAAAGTATTACCTCATAATAATAATAATTGATATTATTCATAATAATAATAATGGTAAATAATTGAGGAATTAAGAATGATATTAATTGTGTATTTCATAACAAACTCAATAGCAACAATTTACGTTATTAATAACAAGTAATTTAGTGGAAGCTTGAGACTGGCAAACGTTGAACATAGTAAAATGCGGGCATGGAATTTGAATTGAGTTCAGTGTACTTGTGGTGAAACTGTACGTAGATTTATCGGAACGTACTACAAACATTTGTTTCTGGAAATCAAAACACAGTGCTGGCAGGGACATACGAGGGGCATTTGAAAAGTCTGTGCGAAGTCCGAGAGATGGCGCCACCGGCGCGTGTCGAGGTCATGTTTAGTTAGTAGCATCTTTGGAAAGAGCACACACGAAGTTTCAGCCATATTGGTCCCTTTCTTTGTGTTTGGCATTCGTTGAATCAAGGAAGTCGAGTGATTGTCAAAAATTGGATGAACAAGAATTTCGCGTGATGTTTAAACATTACTTTATGAAAGGTAAAACGCCTCAGAAGACTCAAGAGAAGATTGATAAACATTACGGTGATTCTGCACCATCGATCAGAAAAGAAGTGGTTTCAAAATTTTCGGAGTGGCCATATGGGCACAAGTGATGCTGAACGTTCTGGACGCCCTGTGGAGGTTACGACTTCAGAAATCATTGATAAAATCCATGATATGGTGATGGATGACACAAGAGTTAAGGTGCGTGAGGTTGCTAGTGCTGTAGGCATCTCGAATGAATGGGTACATAATATTTAGCATAAACATTTGGAAATGAGAAAGCTATCTGCAAAATAGGTTCCGCGATTGTTCACGCTTGACCAAAAACGGAATCGTGTGAAGTGTTGCAAGTATGGTTTGCAGCTGTTCAGGAAGAATCCGAAGAATCTGCAAAACTTTAAGCGTCATTTCGTCACTGTGGATGAAACATGGATACATTACTATGCTCATGAGACCAAACAACAATCTAAACAATGGGTTACCATGGGAGAATCCTCACTAAAAAAGACGAAGACCATTCCTTCGGCTGGAAAGGTTATGGCGACTGTCTTTTGGGATGCGCAAGGGATAACCCTCATCGACCATCTGGAAAAGGGTAAAACTATTACAGGTGCAGGTTATTCATCGTTATTGGACCGTTTGAAAACCGAGCTGCAAGAGAAACGCCGGCGATTGGACCGCAAAAAGTCCTTTTCCATCACGACAGTGCACCAGCACACACCCCAGCAACTGTGGTCGCAGAATTATTGGAAATAGGATTACAACTTGTTTCACATCCCCCCTATTCTGCAGACCTGTCTCCCTGGGACTACTATTTGTTCCCCAATTTGAACAAATGGCTGGTGGACAAAGATTTTATTCAAACAAGGAGGTGATTGCAGCAACTAATAGCTATTTTGCAGACTTGAACAATTCCTATTATTCGGAAGGGATGAACAAATTAGAACATCGTTGGACGAAGTCTATAAGTCTAAAAGGAGACTATGTCGAAAAATAAAAAAAAAACGTTTATCCCAAGCACGTAAGTAGTTTTTATTTTTGCACATACTTCTCAAACGCCCCTCGTACTATAAATCGTGAATTGTCAAATCATGTATTAAACCGTAAAGAACAACATATTCGTTTCAGTAACCCGCAGACGAACAGTCACCGTATTGCTTATAAGTGAAACGTGATATCTACAAATAATGTGACAACAGTGACAGAGGAAAGTTTGAAATGCTTTGTTGGAGCTTACACTACACAATTTCTTCTTTTAATAAACAAACAAAACCTAAATATAAAATAAGTAGAAGTATAATAAACGTATCAGTAAAAAAGTATTCTCCGTCAATAGCACTTGTGTACTACAGAAGCTAACGGTTGAGACAATTCACAGCTCTTCCACAGTGTTGGACGTTGTAGCTACAGCAACGTCATATAGTAAAAGGTAAGCTGGCAGGCGTGATCCATGGCGTAACAGTACAATGAGAAACTTGGATATCGCAGCACCTATGTTAACGAGAAGTACAATACAATTTTCCTACGGACATGCAGCGCCTACAGCTGTTATGAAATACATTAAATGTATTCACAGCTGCGAATATGCTCAGCAGTCAGCTGTATAATGGAATGAAGGCGATGAAAATTTGGGCCGAATCACGCCTGGTTTTCCCGCTTTTCGCGAGCGGTCGCCTCTCCCAAACTTCCACATACCTTCAGCCATGTGTCTATTCCCTGCTCTCGTACATCCATTGTGTATCTTCCGATACAGGGGATACATTTTAATTGTAAGTCCCCTGCAGCCTTGTCGGCGGATAAATAAGATACTGCAGTGCCTGTGTTGTTCGGAAGTGCAGTGCAGCGTTACTTCGGACGTGAATGCAAATTATTGTTACACTGCAATATCCGCCAACACCGGGCAAGGACTTTCAATTAAAATGTCTCCCCTGCACGGTAAAATACATAATGAACGTACGGGTGCAGGAAATAGACACATGGCTGACGAAGTAAAAGTTTGGGTCTGGGCCCTAAGCTATGCTCGGATAACCTAATGGTAAGGTGTCCTTGATAAGCGGGAAATTCGGGTTCAAGTCCGTGTCTGGCACAAATTTTCATTGTCGTCATTCCATTATGAAGCTGATTGTCGTCCATATTTGCAACTGCGAATACATTTCATATTAAGAAAGTTTGTGATGACATCTAGCGGATTACTGTGTGCACATTCAGAGAGGTGCTAACGGTATGTCTAAATGATAACATTGGGACCTACTTTTTATCTCACTTTGCTGTCCCACAATGATTCGCTCAAAACAACTTCAGTGATTTTCGTGGTACTGAATAATTAACCTCTAGTGTAATAAACATTACACAATTATCTCAAAAGATGATCTTACCTCGGCAGATTGAGGAGAACGAAGACGGTGGATATTAGCAACAACATCTTGGTGATGCTCTGTTGTATCTTCGTCGAAACTGCGTTCTTGCCGGTGAAGTGTATTTCTGTTAGAAAGAAATACAAAATTTAAAATCTGTAATAAACAACTTACATTTCTAAATAATTTGACTAAAGATACGTTTTTTTGCAGTAGATTATCATTTTTATTTTATACATCTACATAAAAAACCACATTCTCTCTTTATCTTCTCTGTGTCGCGCGCTGTCTCTCTCTCTTACGCACGCGCACACACACACACACACACACACACACACACACACACACACACACACATGTACATATGTTCACCCACCCACCCACACACACACACATACACACACCCGTACATATGTTCACCCAAGCATATAGCAATGGAGCTAACTAAGTATTTAGGACGTAAGAAATCTGATACATACACGTACTCTTCCAATGCAGCTCTTTTGAGAAAAACTAGATATAAAGTTTTCTAAAACTTTCAAGTGATGATACAGCGGACTCTCATACCAAAACAATTTTTTCATACCTCTACTTAATTCTTTTATTATTGTTGTATCTCACCCCTGATAGTGTAATGCATTCATGGCGATAATATGAGATGAAACGCACGATACCGTTGTGTATCGATCTTTTCAGATGATAAGCTATGTCGATATGTACGAGAACACACTCATAGACAGTTATTCCATACTTAAACATTTATATCCTGCATATTGAAATTAATGTTGAGTGATTTCATTTAAATTCATGTATTTTTCTTTCATTAAACTCTTCGAAATTGTACCAGTGATTATTATTGATAATGATCTCTGTGTCTTAATGCTGTTCTTGTTTGTTGAGAGGGAGGGTCAGAGACGTGGTGGGAATGTTGTGTAATGGACGCTCTTGGCAGAAGAATTCTTGCAGGGTGACGTGATAATGTTTTGTAGTACTGCTGAAAGCAGAAGTATTATGTAAGTGCTGAGTGTGAAAATACTGAAGAATATATCTCTTTCAAAGTTGAGAAACTGCACTTACTGGTATAGCTATGGGACATTATCTGAATAACAATCCTTTCATCTTTCAACATTTCTTGGTACAAGGGCAACGAGCTGGGACCAGAATCATATTCCTTGGAAGACAACGAGACCAACATGGCACAAACAAAGTAAGTGCTAATTATAGAATAATAGATAAGACGTGGGACACAATAGAATCTAAATACAAAATAATGATCAGTATCTTGTTTGAAGATAAGTAATTGAACAGGCAGTATTGAAGAACCCATTACAACAGCCATTCGAAACAATTAGCTTTATCACAATAAGTGAAACATCAATGCAAATTCTTTGTCTCACTTTTTGTTCAGACTCTACTGCTCCCAAAGTAGAGAAACGATTCACATCTTTGACCCAGATGCTGTCTGTTCTTTCTTGAACTCTTGAAGGGTTTACACTTTAATGTTTTAATCCTTGTTGCTGAAATTTATCTTCGAGTTTGAACGCTGAGAGCCAACAGCACTGAACTACATACGTCTTTACATAACTAATTCAAATACTTCACGAACGGAATGTAACAAGTTCTCATGTTTGATACCAAAACAGTAACTCTGGTTGCCAGTTTCAGTTAATCATAACCATGATTACACCACCCAACGATGTAATGCTCATTACGACAGGGAATGAATATTTGACTTCAGATATTGGCTATAAATGTGACAATTTTTCGTTAGACTGTGCCGTGGCTTTTACTGATACCGCATGAAATAACACGCGTGCCGTCATCAGTCATTGTTTACTCTGTTCCAAAACGCATTTAGGTGGATTAAAAGCCCATCATCAGGTGGATTAATATGGCACGTATGTATCGTGTCACGTCTATGAAGTAGTCTGTGGCACTGTATAGTACAGAAAACCAAAAAACTATTTCAGTACAAGGCTCATAATCTTTCTGGGATCTATGGCTGACTGGATGAAAGAAAGAATTATAAATGAGAAAATAAAATATAAATATCTCCATTGGTCCCAGCCTGCTTTCACTCTCGTCTTGCATCACATACACTATCACACTTTGTAATCATAGAGGTAACAAAACTCCTACCTAGAATCTAATAAGTGCAAATAATACACAGACAGACAAGACCCCATTTCAGGGCAATTCTCAAAGCATTGTGGAGATCTTTGGTTGGTAGGTGAATAAGAATGAAGTGGAAATATCTCCAGTGGCCATAAATTCTTTCCTGTCTAGTTCACGTGACATATTTCTCTGTACTGGAAGATGAAGGAGCTTGCACAGGATAGAGTAGCATGGAGAGCTACATCAAACCAGTCTCAGGACTGAAGACCACAACAACAACAACATTTCTCTGTACACTGTTAAGCAATCAGGGTGAAATGTTAGAATCTTTCGGTGTAAAAATTATGTTAACAACACTGTCAATATTTATATTTGAAGAACTCTTGCTTATTATCACTATGTTATATTAGGACAGAGAGAGAGACAGAGACAGAAAGTTTCACAGAGAAGGCATAGGGAGTGCCAGGAGAGCAAAGTTTTGATTATGACAGAGTGTTAAGACTACATTTATTACTTGCTACATCTGAGTACATGTTGAAGTAACAGGTTGGTTTTTGCAAACAGATATAATCTTTGTAATTTTAACAAATATATGAAGGGATTATTTCAGTAGTGGTACAAGTCCATTTTTGTTCATTTTAAGATACAGAGTCCTAAAGTTAAATGAACGTTGAAAAATCTGCAGTTGAAATACCAGAAATATTCAAGCATATGGGTTCTTGCTAGAGATGGAACTTTCTTTCTGTTTGTTTCGATCAGTCATGTCAGAAGCACTATAATTACAAACGTGGAGGTAATGGCCTTATACCAATATTGAAATAAGCCCTTCATATATACTCTCTCAAGCTGACAGGGATACAACCCTGTTTGTATGTGGGTGGGTCTTTTGTGTTTTGTGGGTCAGGCCAGTCAATTATTCATTTAGAAAATATCGCGAAAACATACAAATAACTTCATAACTCTAGATAAAAGGTAAGGAGAGAATGGAGACTATGTGTGTGTGTCGAAATTTAATAATGCGGTTCCCTTCTAAAATCAGATATGATACTACTGTATTTGGTGTCACTTTTGTTGTCATTTAGGATTCAAATTGTTTTCTTTGATGTTTGTATATTTTTAGTGTTTCAAAGGTGTCTAGTTCTTTCCCTTTAGGCTAGATATGTAACACGCTGATACTTATATTACTGACATGGTGTATTGTTTAATGCAGTTGGGTTGCTACCTTTTGTGTGTGATATTTTTTGTTCCTTAGTAGTGCCACGCGTTTCTTGCATTAGTCATGGCCCTTTTATAATACAGAAATATCCCAGGAAAACTTGCAATGTTGACACAGTACATACAATTCAATGCACAGAGGTGACAAAAGTCTCGAGATAGCGATACGCACTTACACCGATGGCGGTAGTTTCCGTACACGAGGTATCACAGGTATTGCACAATGACAGAACTGTCATTTGCACTCAGGTGATTGACGTGAAAAGGTCTCCAATGAGAAAATGGCCGTACTACAGGAATTGACAATCTTTGAACGTGGGCTGGTAGTTGAAACTAGACGCATGGAGAATTCCATTTCAGAAATCGCCTTACTGTAACTATCCTACAGTAGAGAGTCAAAGTATGACTGTTGCACACTTTATGGAGCACTGCATACAGCAAGTATGCTGATTCATTTTGTATTTGATGTGGTCTACAGTGGGCCTGAAGGATCTTATGGAGGCACCATTAATCCACAGATGGTTCCTTAGAGAAACCCAAAAAGATTTTTTTCCAGTTTTAAGTACCAAAACCGAGCAGGGGATTCCAAGACGGCTGTGCACTGCAAATGCCTGAAATTTTTACAATATACTCTTAAGATCGCAACTTTGAAAATTTCTTTACTATCTGTATCCATTTCCAAGATAGTAAAGTTCAAAGTTGCCTAAAATACACTAGTAAAATCCGGTATATGGCGAAATCTACATAATAAATTACCACAGAAAATTGCTCAAATGGTAAATTCTCTAGGAATTTATGTAGAAGTATCGTCTTTCCTTTTTCAAAAATCTTTATTAATCTATCGGCGGTTCCTTAGAAAACATTAAAAAATCACATTTATGACATTTTATTAGTAAAATCGAGCAACTGTTTCCAAGGCGGCTGTGCACAGAAAACTGGTGAAATTTTTACGATATATTCCCAAGATCCCAATCTCTCACAACCTTGAAAATTTTCATGATATCTTCATCCGTTTCCGAGATGGTAAAATTACCTTACATGTATACGTAAAATACGCATGTAAAATCCTGTGTGAAGCAAAATATAAATAATAAATAACCGCATAAAATTTCTGAAATTTTGAAGTTATATCCTCTAGGCATTTATCTAGGAATGTTATTCCCCGTTTTCAAAAATCATTATCCGTTATCGAGAAATACCCCAAAACACGGTTTATGGGCACTAAAACTGAGCTGCAGATTCCAAGACGGCTACTGGCAGCAAACGGGTGTAATTTTTAAGAGATATTCCCAAGATACTGATCTCGAACACCCTTGAAAACTTTCGTGATATCTTTATCCGTTTCCGAAGCACAAAGGTCCAACATTACCCTGCCTCTACAGGTAAAAATATGCACATAAAATCCAGTGTGAGGCGAAAAATTTAGTTTGTAAACTGACGTAGAGTGGAAAAATATGCTGTGAAGTGTCTCCGTTATCATCAGAAGGGTTCTGGGAACACTATGTTTTTGTACTGAGGCACAAACAAAATTTTTTAAAAGTTGTGTACCAGCTGTCTCATTCTGTTCTCCTCAGCACTTCAAAATTTTCCCAAAAATTGTGACACACGAACATATTCGTGCTTTTTTCTGCTGATATAGGATGAGGCAGTAGTAGTGGGAAAGAGAGGGAAATTTAATAACTACTGGAAGATAATAGACAGTGGTTGCGGGATAGGAAGAGTGAAGAAGACAATGGCAATGTGACAAAAAGAGAGGGACGTAGTGGCAGTTGAATATAGTTGACCATGACAGAACACTGCGAGGGAAAGAGTGAAGGAGACAGTGCCAGTGAGAGTGGAATAAAGATACGGAGAATGTGGAAGAGGGTGAGAGCCAGTTATAATGAGAGACAGAGCCTACTACATTGACATTGAGGAAGAGGGAGGTACTGATAGTGAGAAGAGACGTCAGCAGTGGAAAGGAATGAATGAGATAGTTGCAGTAAGAGAGAACAAGAGCGAGACAGTGACAGAGAGAGGAGACATTAGTAGCAAGACAGAAGGACTGTGGCTGTGAGACAGGAGACAGTGACAGTTAAAAAGACACAAAGTGATAATGACGGTGTGATGAATGGATAAGAATGGGCGAGTGGGAATCGATGGATATGAGCGACTTCCAGCAATGGACCTGTGGGTGTGAACGAGATACAGTCGTGTGAGAGAGGTGAGTTTGATGGTAAACAGAGCGCGAATGTGTTCGCATGTTATCCTTTGATATATATGCTCTCCACTTTTCATGATTATCAGTTGTGAAATTCTTTTACTATCCACATTTCAAATTCCAAATTTCTTTTTGTGATGTATTCTGCTTAATTTTATTTTTGAACGACAAATTTAATGACGTAACTGTGCTCACCATTGTACCCTCTAACACATTTGCGTTTGTCTCTACCTTAAACAGTAGTATCACAGAACATACTATAGTTTTAATGACACACAATGCATTTGCAGAACAAGTAACGAATTTTTTAAGGTATGTTCTCTGTCTTCCTCCTTTCTTTTTGTACAATCCATATTGTCAATGGGTAGGACTTATTAAGAACAAGATTATTTCTGTTTTAGTTCTGAAGATGACTTATGCAGCTTAAATCGGCCATCATTATATAAACGTGGGACCAAAGGAAAAAACAATTGGTTGTGTTAAGATATATATTTATTTTCTCTGGATGCATATATCAAACCAGTATGTTGCGTGTAACATACTTTTGCATTAAGTGATATATACAAGCAATCAGAGGCCTGTGAGCCTTCTAACCAGATGCCACTTCCAGTGACTGTTTCCTCTTACAGCCCTTACTGGCGTATTATGTGCTACGCCATATAGCAATAATTACGGAGAACTGCCAACCTTTCGTCAGTTTCAATGCCTGTAATTTTATATGGTTTAATATTACCTTCTTATGAAGTATTATATATGACAAGAACATTTTGCTTTTAAATCTGTTCATGTAATCACAGTTTCCTCATAAATACGTTCGATATAATAACCACCTATTCTTGGTTTTTCCCTGTGTTAATGGTTTTCTAGTCTTTTACGTAATTGGTTGGATTCTCTGATGAAGATAGCCATGTACGATGTCGACATCAGGTTAAGAAAAATGTTGTTGCAAACAGGTTGGCTGTATTATACAGGGTTGTTCTAAATGATGGACCCATTTTCAAAACTTCGTATTTATTCATGTACAAATCCAAAATGAACAATCTTTATACCAATGAAAAGAGAAAGTTTAAAAGTTTTTTCATGATGTTCGACATCAGTTTAATAAATTTAATAATTTATAATTAATTAGTTTTTAATAATTATTTAATAATGAGAAACGTGAACAATGTTACAAATGTTCAATGTGGCCAACGTTAGTTTCACAGCAAATATCGACGTGGTAGCTAAATTCGTCCCACACGCGCGAAAGCGTATCTGCTGTTACTGAATGCACGGCAGCAGTGATCCACTTCTGCAGATCGTTAGAGTGGTTGGTAGAGGCGAGACATAAGCAGCTTCCTTCACATAATCCCACAAGAAATAGTCGCAGGATATGAGATCAGCAGATCTCGGTGGCCAGAAGTGCAGAGACAGGTCCTCGAGTCCCCTACGATCGCTCCAGCGCTGAGGAAGGGACTCATTCAAGAAGCCTCATATATCACGGTGCCATACCGTTGGAAAATGAAGTCCTGGGAATCTTCTATAACTTGAGGGAAGACCCATTGTTCTAACATGTCCAGGTAATTGATTCCTGTTACTGTTCTTTCCGCAAAGAAAAATGGTCCATAAACTTTTGTATGGGATATGGCACAGTACACGTTGATCTTCGGTGAGTCTCTTTCGTGTTACAATGGTGAATGTGAATTTTCCAATCCCCACATGTGAACATTGTGCCTGTTGACTTTTCCACCAAGTTGGAACGTCTCTTCATCACTAAAAACTACACGCTGTAGAAATATGTCATACTCCATCTTTGTTAGCACATAACCACAAAAAGGCAAGACATTTCTCTTTGTCATTGGAGTTGAGAGGCTGCACAAGTTGTAATCGGTAGGGCTTGCACAGCAAGCGCCATTTCAGAACTTTCCATGCAGTTCGTAGTGGTATTACAAGTTCTCGACTGGCTCTATTGGTAGACTTACTGGGGCTGCGCACAAAACATCCTTGAATCCGTCGAACATCAATCCCGATACACGCGGTCGGCCTATGCTTTTTCCTATGCACACACTCCAAATCTGTTTAAATTGCTTAAACCAACGGCTAATGTTTTTCGAGTTGTTGGTTGAATACCGAATAAAGTACGAAATGTCTGCTGCACTGCAATTTGCAACTCACTTTTCGCGAACTCAAGGACGCAGAAAAATTTGTGCTCCACAGTCTCCATCTCACTCACAACTGCGAGTGAAACGGAATGACAGCCCTACTGCAGCGCGAACTCTGCCGGCCGCTTCTGAAACCATTACTGCCCGCCTGCCGCCGCCCGCCAAAATCTTTGAAACGTCCTCTTTTCATTGTTATAAGGCTTGTTCATTTTCGATTTGTACTTGCATACATACGAATTTTTGAAAATGGGACCATCATTTAGGATAACCCTCTAAGTTTCACATTCTTGTACGGTTTCTGTCTTACAGGCATGTTTTTAAGTTGTAAGGATTCGCAATATTGTTGTGGTTAGATGTAACGAATGCTGGTACAGAACAATGAAAAATTTTGCGAGCCTGTTGAATACCGTAAGACTGCACCAGGTAGTAAGCATAGGCACTATCGCAACCGGCTAAAGAACGCAGCTGCAAGTCTGTTCTACTCCCTTTGCTCATACTATTTTCTTTTACTCATTTTCGTTTTATAACGCTCGACCAAACATTTTCATCTCTACAACGAATCATACTTTTTGAGAAAGTAGCAGTAACAGTGTTGATAATTATTGTGATACGTACCTGGCGAGGTGTAATTGAGGTGTAATAAGGGACTGTGGCGAAATGAATATTTATTTACCGATACATTCACAAGGGTGCCGTATATACAGCGTCCCTTGTTCCAAGCGGGTATGACTTTATTGTGATACCGGACGAATGTATCGAGAAGTAAGGGTTCAGTTCATCGCGATTCCAAATGATATCGCAATTACATCGCCCCACGACGGTACTGTTCCTTTGCGGAGAAACGTGATTCGTGTAGTGTAGAGCTTTGTTGAAAGTTAGGAGAAAAAGAAAGAAAACGATGGGACTCGAACGCAATACGAACGTAACTCCAGTCTGAACTCTAAGCCGCTTGTACTAACGCTGCTGCTTGGAGACTTCTGCTCTCGTACAGTATTCATCGGAATCATAAGACTTTCAACATCGATTTGTCGAAAACGCTAGACTTGTGCAACCTATTAGTGCCGCTATTGTTACAGCAATGTACTACAACCGTGCGAAAGATATAAATGATTTGTTGGGTTCACACATCCGCTGTTAGTCTGACATTCTTTGGTGGAACATGTCTGATTTTTATTTGTTTTATTCAGTCTATGTAAGTTGATAAGATTCGCGGATGGCTTTCGTCTAATAATGTGTGCATGATCACTCGAAACGTGGCGTATTTATAATAATGTCATGAGCATGTTTGTAATATGTTTGTTTGCGTGGTCAGCTTCCCCAGCAGCTATTACAATCAATTATAACTGGTTTTCCGTCTTAACCTTGCTGCAAATAAAGAGTATTATGCACCGGGTGCGTTTCTCTCCAGTTAATAAAGCGTCCTCTGTGATAAGTCTTGATATATGGATATTTAGTAAACGCGGTACCAGCAGGAGTGCGTAAGTAATGAACGGTACACGGAGAGTGGTAGACAAATCCTTACGTTATTTCGTGGACGAAATTCCTTCGTCGTTTACACCGGTCAGAGGTTGGACACGTACTAAACCGTCATAGATGTTATTGCTCACTCTACTGCACACAGCAGCGATCTTTATTTTGTCAGTCGCTACCGCGTGGACTTGCCCTCCCTTCCACCCCCACGGCCCTCCTTCCACTTCCGTTCTAGCTGTTAATCCTAATGTAATTTTGGACATACTATGGTAGTAATGGTTTCGATGTCTGTTCTTACAACCCACAGGTACATAACGTGTCTACATATTTTCGTATTCATAGGCTAAAAAAACAGTTCTTCATAAAATTGGCTTTTAATTTACTTTCGGCGTTTTTGCTTCTCGTTTACAAATTCTCAAACCAATGATTTTTACTTTCGTTGTTAGCGGTGTTTGAGGTGGAAAAAAATTTGCATTCACAGGCTAGTAATCCAATCTACACGGGAAACAAATGAATAAACGACACACTGAGCAGGGTGCGCAACACGTGAAACTGAAGCACTATTTGTCCTGCGAAGTTTTTAAAAGTGAGATGACATGGAAATCACATCAGTGAAGCGTAAGGAAAAGTGGATTCAAACAAGGAAAAAATTTCGCAATAGTGAACGTGCAAATAAATTTCTTTTGACCTCAACCTCCGCTAACAAAGGAGAAAAAAGCAGTGATTACAGAATATGTAAACAAGAGTCAGAAACACAGTAAGTAAACTGTACGCAAATTGTATAAAGAAATACAATTTTTAATCTACAAATACCAAAATGTATAGACACATTATGTTTACATATTTCTAGAATGTCCAAAGAAGGTGCTTTATAAATCAAAGCCAAACGCATCTAGTGAAAAATACTCTTTATTTGTAGTAATCTCAAGACAGAAAAACCAATAATAACTGAGCAAGAAACGGAACAGTGTCAATTTACTTTTGCGTAGTATGTTGGCGAGATTTAGCTCGATTGATAAACGGTTTTGTAATGGAGACTATATAGCGAGAGATGTGAACCTGTCATTCTAAAAGTATAGCTGTATTCGGTACTACACATTTATTTTATTGTTCTATAATTAGGAATACAAAACAAACACAATTTTTAAAGTTTGAGCTCTTCTTCAAATGTTATAATTTATTATCACGAAATAATAAATTCTTCCAAAGAAATGGGGAACCCATTAGGTATGAGGACGGCCAAGCTTTTTCTCTTCACAGTGCGATTTGTGAGCTCACTTTTTACGAAGGAAAACGATGCAACGACCAGCTAGTATGCCAACTAAACAGTTCGGAGGAACTATGTTAGCCTTATTAATTTTCAGACAGGTACAAACGCGGTTAATATCAGTAGAGGGTATAGACAAATGGTTCAAATGGCTCTAAGAACTATGGGATATCAGTCCCCCAGACGTAGAGCTACTTAAACCTAACTAAGCTAAGGACATCACACCCATCCATGCCCGAGACAGGATTCGAACCTGCGCGCGTAGCAGCAGCGCATCTCTGTCTGGATGCAGTCTTGGAGAAACTTAGCAAAAACGCTTTGCTCTGTGGCACTTAACGATCACAGTACAGAACTCGCAGTCCATTGACTGGGTATGCCAAATCATCGTATGGACAAGGCAAACATCGTGACAAGACGCTGCGGACATGTAGAGTCTCTGAGAAATATGATTAGCTGGCAGGAGGACTACCGAGCGACATATTGTTTTTTATCACTCAGAGGGTCAAGTGTTAAGACAGCCAACTAAAAGTCCAGTATTTAAATCTCTATTAGATTTTTCCGGTGCTTCGTGTAACTCTTGTGTCTAGCAAAAACAGACTGTTGCCGTATCCTATACAGAGGTCTGACAACAGAGGAGCAATGTGACTGGGAGCAAATAAGAAGACGTACAACTTTGCATTATTTGACGCAATGCTTCCTGCTCCTCAAAACTCAAACCACACTCAGTCTACACGAGTCTGGCTTATTCAATAGCTGCACTTATACTTACCTATGGGAATTGTCGCAAGCTTCTGCACCGGCTGTAATCAAGGAGGTTTACATCTATTTCTGTGGAGATCAGGCGGGAAAGACTATCTTTTCTTTGGGTTGTAAGAACAGACATCGAAACCATTACTACAATAGTATGTCCAAAATTACATTAGGATTAACAGCTAGAACGGAAGTGGAAGGAAGGCCGTGGGGGTGGAAGGGAGGGCAAGTCCACGCGGGAGGCCCGGGTGACTTGCTGCCAATACCACGGTACTGCAACTGCCGAAAATCTCTGATGTTGCCAAGCCTCCCACACAAAAACACCTCCTGTTTGCAGTGTGCTTCAGTTATAGCCAGCCTGCTGTCCTGTTTGATCGTTGCGCTCCGTGTCTTCCTGTGTTTTCGTTTTTGCGGTTGTAAGGAGTTATTCTTACTACCTGCGCTCGACGCCGAGGTCATCAGCGTATAGGCGTTATTCTTTTATTTGTTGTTACCGTTATTCGTTGTTACCGTTACGGTTATTTGTCTTTACTGTTATTCGTAGTTTGTGTTATTCGTTGTTTCCGTTATTCGTTGTCTGGTGCTGGGAGATGTCTGCGGGAAGTTCGTCGAAAGTTATAACTGGAAAAGTTTGACGTCGTTCTCTTGGCCAGAGGATTGTCATACAAGGGCGATCAAGAGAAATGGTTTGCGAGGCAAGTGTCTACTTTGAGAATGAAAAATGTAATGGTGGTCACCTGCTCTCCGTTACCACGGTGATTGACAGAACTGCTGCAGCCTTGAATATAAACAAAAACACTGTTGCGAAGATTGGGAAGGAAACGTTCGACAAAGAAAATGAAGGTGAAGAACCACCGAAACTTAACACATCTGAGAAAAAGAGCCGTATATGGATAAGCGGATTACCAATATGGATTCGTTTGCACAGAACGCTATTCGTCGTCGTGTTTACGATTATCATCGTAGGAAGGAACATCCGACGCTCAGGCCTTAAAGAATCAGGAATTTTTCAAGTCAGTCGCACATCCTAGTCCATAGTTTTATACATCCTCGGCTTTCACTATGGACATTTCTGTTGCAAAAGCTGTTGACGGAGAAGGATGATGTGGCTGCACGGTGATGCCGATTTTTAAGGGGCATCCGTAGCATAAATGTCGAAGAAACGTGGCTCAGTTCTGATCACGTTGCCAAACAGTTCTGGACAGACGACATAGTGAAGGGTACAATGGAAATACCTTCTGGCAAGGGAGCAGATCTTTTTTCTTCATGCAGGCACGTCGCAACGTTTTCCTCCGAGCAGTATCCTGCTTTTTAAATCAAAGAAAACAGGAAATTATCACGAAGAGATGAACCAAGTAACGTTTACAAAATGGTTAGAAGACTCAGTAATACCAAATCTTGGAAAATTGTCAACAATTGTTCTCGGTAATGCTCCGCACCATTCAGCTGCTATTGACAAGGCATGTACAATGGCAATCGGAAAGGAGGAAACGATTGACTGGCCTCAGCGTCATAACATCAGTGTAAGTTATGACCTTAAAGGGATAGAGCTTATGGAAAAAATCTCTCCATAAGCCACAGTTCCCGCGAATTCGCAGTTACGCTATCAGTTTACCACTGCCATTTGAGCCCAACTGAATTAATATTGGCCCAATTTAAAAGTTATGTTGCCAGCAATAATGACAAGTATACCCTCCGTGCACTCGAAGCACTCACAAGAGAAGCTGTCAGGAACGTCACCGCTGAAGAGTGGAAGAAAGGTGTCAGACATACACTGGGCATCACGGAAAGAGCGTGACAGAATGAAGCTCTTTTGGAAAATTCAGTGAAGGAGATGATAATTCCATGAAATGAAAACAGTGACAATGATAGGGACACTTCAAGAATCAGTCATAGCGACGAGAGTGATATCACTTCCAAACGAAGTTTATCTCAGGAATTCAGTATGTTTCACTAAAAATAAATATTACTGTTTACAGTATAACTGCTGTAAAGCAGAGATCCTATGATTTGTATCGCTTTTGCTCTTTCTAAACAGTAGGGGTTGGACTATTTAAGGTACGTTTCCCCACCTTGATGAACGTGCTTATTCTTATTTTTTGTGTTAGAATTGATAATGCGGATCAGAAAAAGTAAAACAGTTTCATTACAAACCAATAGCCATCAGTTTCTCGTACCGAAACTGTACGACCGTCCGATTAGTTGTTGACACTCGAGGAGACAATTGTGCGTCATATTTAACTAAAATTACGTCACACTGGGGATCTCCGACATAGATCTGGTTTCGAAAATGTGGAAGTATGATATATTCTTAAGATTTCATTTTCATAATTCTTCACCTAAATTTAACAACAGAAATGTTTCCCACATGTACACTACTGGCCATTAAAATTGCTACACAAAGAAGAAATGCTGGTGTTCACCGGTAATTCATTGGACAAATATATTATACTAGAACTGACATGTGATTACATTTTCACACAATATGGGTGCACAGATCCTGAGAAATCAGTAACCAGAACAACCCCCTCTGGCCGTAATAACGGCTTTGATACTCCTGGGCATTGAGTCAAACAGAGCTTGGATGGTGTGTACAGGTACAGTTGCCCATGCAGCTTCAACACGATACCACAGTTCATCAAGAGTAGTGACTGGCGTATTGTGATGAGCCAGTTGCTCGACCACAATTGACCAGACGTTTTCAGTTGATGAGAGATCTGGAGAATGTGCTGGCCAGGGCAGCAGTCGAACATTTTCTGTATCCAGAAAGGCTCATACAGGACCTGCAACATGCGGTCGTGCATTATCCTGCTGAAATGTAGGGTTTCGCAGGGATCGAATGAAGGGTACAGCCACGGGTCGTAACAGGGAGCGAGCGGTTCTAGGCGCTTCAGTCGGGAACCGCTGCTGCGGTCGCAGGTTCGAATCCTGCCTCGGGCATGGATGTGTGTGATGAAGTCTAGGGGACATGACCTCAGATGTTAAGTTCATAGTGCTTAGAGCCATTTGAACCACGTGTCGTAACACATATGAAATGTAACGTCCACTGTTCAAAGTGCCGTCAGTGCGAACAAGAGGTGACCGAGACGTGTAACCAATGGCACAGGTGAATGCAACTGTTGGCTGCTTATCTCATCGCTCGCGAAAGTGTTGGTTGCCGGACCACCTCAGAGGTCGATTCCTGAAGCACCGTCTGTGGCTCCTTGGTTCTTGTAAGACATGTGTGTTCTAAAAGGAGGTCTGAAGGCCAGTAGTTCAATGTAACGCTCCTTCAGTCCACGCCTTTTGTGGGTAGAATCTACCTCAGTACCCAGTAAGGAACTTATGTAGTGATCATCGTGTTTTATTATTGTATTATTTATTACAATACCTTGTAATACCTACATTAAAGAGTATATAAATCTAGTTAATACTTCTGGTCACCCTCTGCAATAAGTCTAGCACTGTAGTATTCAGTGGATGTTAAGGGTTGTCTTACAAAGTTTCCTATCATTTTATTTCACCCGTTTGGTGATCAATTTCTTGTTTTTTAATTAACCTTTGCTATAGTATTTGCTGTTTTACTGCAGATTTCTAAATTTTTTTATATTATTGCCCTTCCTGACGTGTAAGGCCTTCAAGCGTGATTGTGATAATTTGCCTTAAAATTTCAAATTTGGTATTTGTATTTTAGCAGTAATCTTTAAAACCTTATTTACTGCCATTTCTAGAATCTGATGCCTTCTGCTGTTTTTGCGGCGACTTGCCTTTAATATTTCAATACCTGTCATTTGTACGTTGTAGCGAGATTTAAACAATTCTTAATTTATTGCAATTCCTGGCGTGTAAGGCCTTCTGCTGAGACCACAGTGGCTTGCTTTTGAAACAATATCTGCTATATCTGTATTTAATGGTGATTTGCTACATTGTAAATCACTGAAAACACTATTATTTACACATTTGTTTATTCTTTCATTAATAACGTGTGGTATTTTTATTTATTGTTGAGTCTGGAATTACTGGTTAAAAATGAATTGTGTGTAACTGTAAAAGGGAACCAATAGTAACTGATTACGGCCCAGTCCACAATCGTAACCGAATCCTGCCTTCCCTTGACCACCAGTTTCAGTTACCTCTCATGTTACAGTATCATGCTGCCATTTTTCAACAGAAAACTGCTCGTTCGCACATGACGCGTATTCAACGAACGGTTTGCTCGATATTGCGCTACTCCTGCGGCCAGCAAGATCCCCGGATCTGTCCCCAATTGAGACCAGCTCAGGATCAACCCCGCCGCAATTCTTGTATCCAGGTTATCAAGGACCAGTTACAGTAATTGTGGGTCAGCTTTCCTCAGGAGAGGATACAATGTCGTTATGAAACCCTTGCCTACAGAATCAGTGCACGCGTCAAGGCCAGGAGGGTGCAATGTAATAAACACACTGGTGTTCAGAATTAAAGCAACAAACGGAAATTTTGCAAGGTTAAAATTATGTTGGCATAAATCAGTGCAAATGGGAGACAGTAAAGTAGAAACAATGTAAAGAACACAGAACGTGATCAACTACAACATGCATAACGGCAGACAAAAACGTTCTTCGTTTTTTCTAACTCAACGGACTTGCACACAAATTCAGGGAACTGGTTAACGTGCTCAGCATGGGGTGTGAGCACCTGTGGCAGCAATACAGCCTGAAAACGACGGTGCACGCAGTGAGTAATGTCATCAGTCTCATATTGAGGCAATAAGCCCATTATTCCTGTAGTACTGATCACAAGTCTTGGAGAGTAGTTGGCGGATGCTGACGTGACGCGGCATGTCTCCCTAGTGCATCCCAGACATGATCTACGGGATTCAAATCAGCAGAGCGAGCAGGCCACGCCATGCATGAAGTATCTTCCAAGAAAACATCAACCATTCATGCTCTGTGACGTTGAGCATTATCATTCATCAGCATGGATACCGGGCCCACACCACATCGCAACAACCGCACGTGAGATCCCAATACCTCGTTGCGATGCCTGAAAACAGTTAAATCTGGCCGATTCACCCGTGCAAAGAGAAGCGGAAACAGGAGACATCCCTTGTTCGGATGTGAATATCAACATTCAAGATTAAGATCAAGAAAGAGTTTCCTCTGTTCAACAGAACCACTTTTAACGTCACTTGCAAATCGTCAAATACAGCTTTGGCTTAACTCACCATCAGGGGGGTACTGGAACAACCCTAAAGAAGAGCTTGCTAAAGGACGTCACCTCCCATATAAAACATGGAAGGTCCACAACAGGCTGAGAACTGGTGTATCCCGATGCAAGGTCAATTTGAAGAAAAGGTATTTCTCTCCAGGAGAAGAACTATGCCAATGTGGCGAACAGCAAGGTCATCAACACCTGCTCAAATGTAGAAACCTACCAGCCCCATGTCCGGTGGACGATTTGGTTATCGCCAGTGATATAGCAGTTCAAACGCCGGAATTTTGGATGTCATATGGATTTCAATCATGTACTTATACCCTTTGTAAATTAATATGATATGGAATTGAAAAATGTACTCATATTGTTTGTAAATCTGCTATATATGTACACTCCTGGAAATTGAAATAAGAACACCGTGAATTCATTCTCCCAGGAAGGGGAAACTTTATTGACACATTCCTGGGGTCAGATACATCACATTATCACACTGACAGAACCACAGGCACATAGACACAGGCAACAGAGCATGCACAATGTCGGCACTACTACAGTGTATGTCCACCTTTCGCAGCAATGCAGGCTGCTATTCTCCCATGGAGACGATCGTAGAGATGCTGGATGTAGTCCTGTGGAACAGCTTGCCATGCCATTTCCACCTGGCGCCTCAGTTGGACCAGCGTTCGTGCTGGACGTGCAGACCGCGTGAGACGACGCTTCATCCAGTCCCAAACATGCTCAATGGGGGACAGATCCGGAGATCTTGCTGGCCAGGGTAGTTGACTTACACCTTCTAGAGCACGTTGGGTGGCACGGGATACATGCAGACGTGCATTGTCCTGTTGGAACAGCAAGTTCCCTTGCCGGTCTAGGAATGGTAGAACGATGGGTTCGATGACGGTTTGGATGTACCGTGCACTATTCAGTGTCCCCTCGACGATCACCAGAGGTGTACGGCCAGTGTAGGAGGTCGCTCCCCACACCATGATGCCGGGTGTTGGCCATGTGTGCCTCGGTCGTATACAGTCCTGATTGTGGCGCTCACCTGCACGGCGCCAAACACGCATACGACCATCATTGGCACCAAGGCAGAAGCGACTCTCATCGCTGAAGACGACATGTCTCCATTCGTCCCTCCATTCACGCCTGTCGCGACACCACTGGATCAGGGTGCACGATGTTGGGGCGTGAGCGGAAGACGGCCTAACGGTGTGCGGGACCGTAGCCCAGATTCATGGAGACGGTTGCGAATGGTCCTCGCCGATACCTCAGGAGCAACAGTGTCCCTAATTTGCTGGGAAGTGGCGGTGCGGTCCCCTACGGCACTGCGTAGAATCCTACGGTCTTGGCGTGCATCCGTGCGTCGCTGCGGTCCGGTCCCAGGTCGACGGGCACGTGCACCTTCCGTCGATCACTGGCGACAACATCGATGTTCTGTGGAGACCTCACGCCCCACGTGTTGAGCAATTCGGCGGTTCGTCCACCCGGCCTTCCGCATGCCCACTATACGCCCTCGCTCAAAGTCCGTCAACTGCACATACGGTTCACGTCCACGCTGTCGCAGCATGCTACCAGTGTTAAAGACTGCGATGGAGCTCCGTATGCCACGGCAAACTGGCTGACACTGACGGCGGCGGTGCACAAATGCTGCGCAGCTAGCGCCATTCGACGGCCAACACCGCGGTTCCTGGTGTGTCCGCTGTGCCGTGCGTATGATCCTTGCTTGTACAGCCCTCTCGCAGTGTCCGGAGCAAGTATGGTGGGTCTGACACACCGGTGTCAATGTGTTCTTTTTTCCATTTCCAGGAGTGTATGTTATATTGTGGACACGAGTAAATAAATAAACTCGTACAATTTTATGAAGAGGTGTTCGAGTAGTCAACATAGTCCCTGCCCACGACAGTAAGGATTCTCCTCGATATCGGTCTCTTTCAACATTCTTTTCATTCCGGAAAAGTATTCCATGTTCCCTCCAGATAAAAATGCATCGAGAATCAGTCTCCAGACCAAATCGGGACTCATCTGCGAAAAGAACATTGGACCACACTTCAGCCGTCCAGGTAGCATGTTGAGGACTCCACTCTTGACATTCACTTTAGTGAAGATGCATCAGAGTACACATACAGAAGGTCTCCGAAAATAAACGCTAATCTGCCGAAGCCATCTGCACACCTATGGTCTCGATAGAACACGTCCAGTGGATGCTGCGAGCTCAGATGCCAGCTGCCCTCCATATTAAGATGGAACAGCCGTTCTCTTACGGCCAAATAAAGGTCCTTTCTGATTGCCACACGTGGTCATCCCGTCCTGGTCTTCGTGATACTGATTTGGTTTCTATAAATTGTCGCCACATCCGAGAAACAACAGAACGATTCACATTAAGCCTTCGGGTCACACCAGTTTGCGACTGTCCTGTTTCCATTCTTCCTGTGGCCCTCCGCCGCAGAGTGTCTGTTGGCGTCATCATTGCGCCTTACTGAACCGTCTGTGACTGTATAAATGGCGATGTGGGACTGCGCAGCATACACTACTCCATTCGATAGGCGCCCTGACGTCATAGTTGGCGTGGCCAGACCCACGAGAAAGACAGGCCGCTGCGCTTACGTCACGAAGGTAGTCCTGAACTCGCTCGCTCGCTCAGCTCAGCAGACAAAATGCGTTTCTAAACCTGTTAACTCGCAGCTGGGCGTCTAAGTACTAACGAGAATTGCATCTTCCACTGGAATCTGCTTTTATGAAGTCTTACTGATTAACAGTACTACAGCAAAATTTAATTTAAGATCAATACCCGATATAAATGGTATAACGGCTTGTTCATATCATTTAGTCTCTTCCGCTTAACAGTGCTCATTACATGCTAGAAGTGGTGCCTTATGCAACTGATAATACATTTAGCATGAGTTTATTTTATTGTACGCCAATACAGCCATAACAAATTATAACCAGGCCCATGGGCTTCCAATGGTTATTGGACTAATAACAGTAAGATCCCCCCCATGAACCATGGACCTTGCCGTTGGTGGGGTGGCTTGCGTGCCTCAGCGATACAGACAGCCGTACCGTAGGTACAACCACAGCGGAAGGATATCTGTTGAGAGGCCAGACAAACGTGTGGTTCCTGAAGAGGGGCAGCAGCCTTTTCAGTAGTTGCAGGGACAACAGTCTGGATGATTGACTGATCTGGCCTTGTAACAATAACCAAAACGGCCTTGCTGTGTTGGTACTGCGAACGGCTGAAAGCAAGGGGAAACTACGGCCGTAATTTTTCCCGAGGGCATGCAGCTCTACTGTATGATTAAATGATGATGGCGTCCTCTTGGGTAAAATATTCCGGAGGTAAAATAGTCCCCCATTCGGAACTCTGGGCGGGGACTATTCAAGATGATGTCTTTATCAGCAGAAAGAAAACTGGCGTTCTACGGATCGTACGGTCGCAGGTTCGAATCCTGCTTCGGGCATGGATGTGTGTGATGTCCTTAGGTTAGTTAGGTTTAAGTAGTTCTAAGTTCTAGGGGACTGATGACCACAGCAGTTGAGTCCCATAGTGCTCAGAACCATTTTTTCTACGGATCGGAGCGTGGAATGTCAGATTCCTTAATCGGGCAGGTAGGTTAGAAAATTTAAAAAGGGAAATGGATAGGTTAAAGTTAGATATAGTGGGAATTAGTGGAGTTCGGTGGCAGGAGGAACAAGACTTTTGGCCAGGTGAATACAGGGTTATAAACACAAAATCAAATAGGGGTAATGCAGGAGTAAGTTTAATAATGAATAGGAAAATAGGAATGCGGGTAAGCTACTACAAACAGCATAGTGAACGCATTATTGTGGCCAAGATAGATACGAAGCCCACACCTACTACAGTATTACAAGTTTATATGCCAACTAGCTCTGCAGATGACGAAGAAATTGAAGAAATGTATGATGAAATAAAATAAATTATTCAGGTAGTGAAGGGAGACGAAAATTTAATAGTCATGGGCGACTGGAATTCGAGTGTAGGAAAAGGGAGAGAAGGAAACGTAGTATTTGAATATGGATTGGGGCTAAGAAATGAAAGAGGAAGCCGCCTCGTAGAATTTTGCACAGAGCAAAACTTAGTCATAGCTAACACTTGGTTTAAGAATCATGAAAGACGGTTGTATACATGGAAGAACACTGGAGATACTAAAAGGTATCAGATAGATTATATAATGGTAAGACAGAGATTTAGGAACCAGGTTTTAAACTGTAAGACATTTCCAGGGGCAGATGTGGACTCTGACCACAATCTATTGGTTATGACCTGTAGATTAAAACTGAAGAAAGTGCAAAAAGGTGGGAATTTAAGGAGATGGGACCTGGACAAACTGAAAGAACCAGTGGTTGTACAGAGTTTCAGGGAGAGCATAAGGGAACAATTGACAGGAATGGGGGAAAGAAATACAGTAGAAGAAGAATGGGTAGCTCTGAGGGATGAAGTAGTGAAGGAAGCAGAGGATCAAGTAGGTAAAAAGACGAGGGCTAGTAGAAATCCTTGGGTAACAGAAGAAATATTGAATTTAATTGATGAAAGGAGAAAATATAAGAATGCAGTAAATGAAGCAGGCAAAAAGGAATAAAAACGTCTCAAAAATGAGATCGACAGGAAATGCAGCGATGGCTAGAGGACAAATGTAAGGATGTAGAGGCTTATCTCACTAGAGGTAAGATAGATACTGCCTACAGGAAAATTAAAGAGCCCTTTGGAGATAAGAGAACCACTTGTATGAACATCAAGAGCTCAGATGGAAACCCAGTTCTAAGCAAAGAAGGGAAAGCAGAAAGGTGGAAGGTGATGTACTTGAGGACAATGTTATGGAAATGGAAGAGGATGTAGATGAAGATGAAATGGGAGATATGATATTGCGTGAAGAGTTTGACAGAGCACTGAAAGACTTAAGTCGAAAGAAGGCCCCAGGAGTAGACAACGTTCCATTAGAACTACTGACAGCCTTGGGAGAGCTAGTCCTGACAAAACTCTACCATCTGATGAGCAAGATGTATGAGACAGGCGAAATACCCTCAGACTTCAAGAAGAATATAATAATTCCAATCGCAAAGAAAGCAGGTGTTGGCAGATGTGAAAATTACCGAACTATCAGTTTAATAAGTCACAGCTGCAAAATACTAACACGAATTCTTTACAGACGAATGGAAAAACTAGTAGAAGCCGACCTCGGGGAAGATCAGTTTGGATTCCGTAGAAATACTGGAACACGTGAGGCAATACTGAGCTTACGACTTATCTTAGAGGAAAGATGAAAGAAAGGCAAACCTACGTTCCTAGCATTTGTAGAGTTAGAGAAAGCTTTTGACAATGTTGACTGGAATACTCTCTTTCAAATGTTGAAGGTGGCAGGGGTAAAATACAGGGAGCGAAAGGCTATTTACAATTTGTACAGAAACCAGATGGCAGTTATAAGAGTCGAGGGACATGAAAGGGCAGCAGTGGTTGGGAAGGGAGTGAGACAGGGTTGTAGCCTCTCCCCGATGTTATTCAATCTGTATATTGAGCAAGCGGTAAAGGAAACAAAAGAAAAATTCGGAGTAGGTATTAAAATCTGTGGAGAAGAAATAAAAACTTTGAGGTTCGCCGATGACATTGTAATTCTGGCAGAGACAGCAAAGGACTTGGAAGAGAAGTTGAATGGAATGGACAGTGTCTTGAAAGGAGGATATAACATGAACATCAACAAAAGCAAAACGAGGATAATGGAATGTAGTCGAATTAAGTCGGGTGATGCTGAGGGAATTAGATTAGGAAATGAGACACTTAAAGTAGTAAAGGAGTTTTGCTATTTGGGGAGCAAAATAACTAATGATGGTCGAAGTAGAGAGGATATAAAATGTAGACTGGCAATGGCAAGGGAAGCATTACTGAAGAAGAGAAATTTGTTAACATCGAGTATAGATTTAAGTGTCAGGAAGTCATTTCTGAAAGTATTTGTTTGGAGTGTAGCCATGTATAGAAGCTTTCGAAATGTGGTGCTACAGAAGAATGCTGAAGATTAGATGAGTAGATCACATAACTAATGAGGAAGTGTTGAACAGGGTTGGGGAAAAGAGAAGTTTGTGGCACAACTTGACCAGAAGAAGGGATCGGTTGGTAAGACATGTTCTGAGGCATCAAGGGATCACCAATTTAGTATTGGAGGGCAGTGTGGAGGGCAAAAATCGTAGAGGGAGACCAAGAGATGAATACACTCAGCAGATTCAGAAGGATGTAGGTTGCAGTAGGTACTGGGAGATGAAGAAGCTTGCACAGGATAGAGTAGCATGGAGAGCTGCATCAAACCAGTCTCTGGACTGAAGACCACAACAACAACAACAATAAGATTCCGTAATAGCAGATTCGAATAGAAGATTCAGTTTTCGTTTGCATGGAGACAGCATCTGTGGTCATCAGTCCCCTAGAACTACTTAAACCTAACTAACCTAAGGACATCACACAAATCCATGCCCGAGGCAGGATTCGAACCTGCGACCGTAACAGTCGCGCGGTTCCGGACTGAGCGCCTGAACCGCTATACCACCGCGGCCGGCAACAGACGTGCTATGAGTGATATCTGAATACGGATCACTTATCACTTACGTAGACGAAGTGTAAAAAGACGCACAGTAAAACATTTCGGAATTCAAATATGGAGAACACACTTAAAGAAATTCTGTTGTTTCAGACCTACGACTAGAGCAGTAAGATCAGTGTTACGATATATCAGAGACTATGAGCCTTGAAACAACTCGTGAAGTAGAAATTGTACCCTAAAATATTCAAACGATTGTGAGACTCACATCTTAAGGCTTTATCATTGAAAAGATTCAGTTACGGCAACTATTAAGGGTTTATACGAGGTTTGATAAAAAAAAGTAACGGATTTTTTTTAATTTCACGGGCTTTACACGTTCTATTTTCGAAATTTGTTTTAACCTCACTGCTACAAATATTATAGACGTATAATGGCATTTTCAGCTATTATGACCACTTAGTTTATTGTTAACGGTCGAAAAGATTATGCGTGTTTTCAAGTGCTCGGCGAATTTTTACTTTCGAAAGAAATGGATCATATGATGTGCGTTAAAATTTGGTAGAAAAGTGGAATCAAGTGCAGTACTGCATTCGAAATGTTGACTGTGGCTCCTGGCTATTCTGCTATGAGAAAGACAAAGGTTTACGAGAGGTAAAAACGTTTCAAAGATGGTCGAGAAGACGTTGAAGACGACGACACCGTTGACGCCCTAGCACATAAATGTCTAGCGATAATGTCGAAGAACTAAAAAAAAATCATTCTGGAAAATCGCCGAATCAACATCAGAGCGGTTGCTGATGATGTCGGCATATCCTTTGGCTCATGCCTGGCAATTTTTTCAGATGTTTTGAGTATGCAGCAAGATTTGTTCAGAAATTGTAGAATTTCGACCAGAAAAGACGTCGTGTAGATATCGATCATAAATTGTTAAAGCAACCAGAACTTCTTTTGAAGGTGTAACAGGTGACGAATTTTGGGAATACGGGTACGATTTCGAAAACAACGGCCTAATCGCATCAATGGAAAGTGTCTGAAGAGCCACCACCGAAAAAATATTAACATTTTTGATCACACGTGAGGGTTCTTCTCATTGTTTTCTTCGATTTCAATGGGATAAGGCATCGTGAGTTTCTGCCTTATGTTCGTACGGTCAGTGATTAATACTACCTGAAAATTATGCACCATTCGCATGAAGAAATCCGGAGAAAAGGCCAGAATTGTGGCAAAACTGTGGAAATTGCATCACGATAATCTTCTCGCTCATACTTCAATTCCTGTTCCTCATCTTTTTGGAAAAAAAACCTGTCATGTTGCCTCAGACACCGTTTTCACCGTACGTGACCCCCTGAAAATTCTTTCTGTTACGGAAGGTGAGAAAAAACATTAAATGACTTCTTTTGCCACCTCTGACGAGATAAAAACAGAATCGCTGAAGCAGGTGAACACTATAATAAAAAGTGAATTCCAGACGTGCTTCCAAGATTGGAAAATGCTCTGGCACAAATGTTTTACATATGAGGTGGTTATTTACAAGGGGATAAATTTGATGTTGATGAATAAATAAAAATTCTTTACGAAAAATAATAATTCCCTTTACTTTTTGGTCATACCTCGCATTGTACAGTATTTTAGCAAGGTACTTCAATATTACAAAAATAAAAAGACAGCGTTTCACTATGTCGTCATGATAGGTACGACTTAATATTATTGGAGTGTTAGTTTCACCTAAAGCGCTAAAATCAAGTATGCTACTCTTGAAGTTTGTGAATTGTGATTTACTTGTCTCATAACGCACATAATCTAAATCATTTGATTCAGATACAAGAGTCATATCAAATTGTGGTAAAATTTCACCATAAACAAGGAACAACAGATGTTAATAATAATAATACAGTTTATTAAGAGGGTAATCCCAAAAGTAAGATCTCATATTTCTTTATAAGTACATACGCCTCTTTATTTCTACAATGGTTTACATCAGTTTACAGATTGAACCTATAGCTGTTTTTCGAGATAATCACCATTTCTGTCGATACATTTTTGTAGACGCTGTGGCAGTTTCTATATGCCCATGTCATACCAGCTCGCCGCCATGCTGTTCAGAAAGTTAGGAACATCTGCTTTTACCACGTCGGTTCTCTTAACCTAGGGAACAGGTGACAGTCACTGGGCGCCAAGTCAGGACTATTGGTTGGGTGGGTGATGAAGTTGCACTGAAACTGCTGCAGGAGAGCAACGGTTTGCCGAGCGATGTGTGGGCGACCGTTGTCATGAAGAATGTGTACGCCCTTGCTCAACATTCCTCTTCTCCGGTTGTGAATTGCCCGTCTGAGTTTTTTCAGTCTCACAGTACCTGCCAGCGTTAATTGTGATCCCAGTGGGCGTAAAATCTACCAACAATACCCCTTTCCCATATCAAAAAACGGTTGTCATGGCATTGCCGACAGACTGTGTTTGTTTGAATTTCCGCGGGTTTGGCAAAGAAGGATGCTGCCACTGGCGTGATTGTTGCTTGGTCTCAGGTATAAAGTGGTATGCCGGGGTATCGTCATCCGTGACAACTGAGTCCATAGTTGTCCTGTTCGGCTGCAAAGCGGTGAAGAAATGCGCGACAAGCATCAACTCGTTGCCGCATGTGGTCCTCAGTCAGCGTGCGAGGCACCCATCTTGCGCACACCTTCCGGTAGTTCAATGTTTCTGTTAAAATTCTGTGAGCGGTGCTTCGGGAAACCTCAGACACCAACGTGCAGATATCATACAGGGTGATCCGTCGATCTTCAAGCACGTTTTAGTCAACCTTCAACACTGTCTCCTCAGGAACTGACGATCTCCCACTCCTTTGTTCGTCGTTAATTTCGGTTCGACCAGCTGAATGCTCTCTACACCACTTACGAAAATTTTTGACATCTATGCACGACTCACCATGCACTTCCGTCAATTGGTGATGGATTTCAATCGGCGGAGTGGTCTTTGCGTTCAAAAACCCAATAACTGCGCGCAATTCGCACTTGGCGGTAACATCCAACGGGAGCTCCATTCTCAACGGCTGCCAAGCCAAGACTGAGCGCCTCGGCGCGGCGTGCGCATGTTTGCACACAGCGCGTGAAGCACTCTTCATAACAGTGTGACCAACTGCCACACAGAGTTCTGTACTTATAAAAAAAAAAGGAGACCTTCCTTTTGGGATTACCCTCATATATACACATACAATAAAACATAACAATTACCCCTTCCTCAAATTATCATTTCATCCTTTATGAATTCTTCTATTGAATAGTAGCATTTCTCCCACATAATCTGCTGTAGCCTCATTTTTTAAATTTCTTGCTTCATATTAAATATGTTTTTGGCCATTAACTTGTTA
The DNA here is from genome assembly GCF_023897955.1 of Schistocerca gregaria. Lineage (NCBI taxonomy): Eukaryota > Metazoa > Arthropoda > Insecta > Orthoptera > Acrididae > Schistocerca > Schistocerca gregaria. The sequence continues at coordinate 209,155,936 of NC_064926.1, forward strand.
TATATTGTCATCCACAAATACTGTGGAGTCCGTGCATATAATTTCAACTGGTGTGTGGGTACCATAAAATTATTTTTATTTCTTGTTTATATGTATGGCTAAAATGACTTTCTCCAATAATTTATGTCTACTGTGTTGGAAGATTATAATTTCATGAATGCATATGGACGGAACAATGAATAAGATTTGTAGTTTCGGAAATAATGGGCCACAAGACTCTGTCTGCTGTGCAGTACACAAGTATCGGGCAATTTTCTTTTGCAGTTTCATTATTCGACATACAGTACTTGAACTTACCCATAAAATTGTCCCATATCTAATGACAAATTCAAAATAACTATGGTAAGCAGTTTTTCGTGTACTGAAGTTAGCGGAATTTGCTAGTACTTGCATTGCAAATTAAAAACTGCTTAGTTTGGCTCTGAGCACTATGGGACTTAACTGCTGAGGTCATCAGTCCCCAAGAACTTAGAACTACTTAAACCTAACTAACCAAAGGACATCAAACACATCCATGCCCGAGGCAGGATTCGAACCTGCGACCGTAGCGGTCGCGCGGTTCCGGACTGTAGCGCCTAGAACCGCTTGGCCATTCCGGTCGGAAACTGCTTACTTTATTTGATAGAAAGTCAATATGTGTATTCCAGCTTAAATTGTTGTCCACGTTTAAGCCCAGAAATTTGACAGTATCAACTTCTTTATTAGCTTGACTGTTACGGTAAATTTTAAGTTCCACACATATTAAATTTTTTGTTTTGAAATGTACCATATCGGTTTTTACAATGTTTAGTTACAACCCATATGTTATTTATTTGTTTATGATTTTCGCTATATTTTTTTATTAATGTAGTAATATGTCTTAGATCCTTCACTCCACCTGTACCCCATGCGTCACTGTTCCCGAATAACAAACAAGCTAAGCAAAAAGGCACAATGTGAACACAAACCCGCAGATCCAGCTCCTTTCACATTCATTCATACTAAATTTCTTTGATACTCTCTGTTTTACCACCATCTGTAGTCTGTTGATTTACAAAGGCAGTAATCATAACTAAATGGATATGAGGCGTTCGGACGTTCGCGTTACAAACTTCTAGGTCTTGTAGAGAGGAGTGAGTAAACAATATATGGAATAGGAACCCATGTCCGCAAAACGTACCGTTTGCGTTCTACGACGGTTTCAGTTCAGATGTGTTACACGTCCACGTCTGACAGATAAGTCTCGTAGTTGATTCTCCTGATATGCAAGAGGGTAGACGGGATGACATGTTCTACGTTAGATATTCACTTGATGTGTTGCAGTATGCAAAGTACGAGGGGCGTTTGAGAAGTCCGTGCAAAGTCCGAGAGATAACATCACCGGCACGTATCGAGGTCATGTGTAGTTAGTAGCATCTTTGGAAAGAACGCACACCATGTTTCAGCCATATTGGTCTAGTTCTTTGTGTTTGGCATTCGTGTGAATCAATGAAGACGAGTGATTGTCAAAAAATGGACGAAAAAGAATTTCGTGTGGTGATTAAAAATTATTTTATGGAAGGCAAAACGCCTCAAGAGATTATAGAGAAGCTTGATGAACATTATGGTGAATCTGCACCTTTGGTTAGAACGGTTTATAAGTGGTTCCAAAATTATCGGAATGGCCATATGGACACAAGTGATGCTAAATGTTGTGGACTCCCTGTGGAGATTACGAATCCAGAAATCATTGATAAAACTCATGACATGGTGATGGACGACAGAAGAGTTATGGTGCGTGAGATTGCTAGTGCTGAGGGCATCTCTAATTAACGGGTACATAATATTATGCATAAACGTTTAGACATGAGAAAGCTATCCGCAAGATGGGTTCCACGATTGCTCACTCTTGACCAGAAACGGAAGCGTGTGAAATGTTGCAAGGATGGTCTGAAGCTGTTCAGGAAGAATCCGCAGGACTTTAAGCGTCGTTTCGTCACTGTGGGTGAAACATGGATACACTACTAAACTCCTGAGATAAAACAACAATCTAAACAAGGGGTTACCAAGGGAGGATTTGCACCAAAAAAGGCGCGAAGACCATTCCTTCGGCCGGAAAGGTTATGGCGACTGTCTTTTGGGATTCGCAAGGGATAATCGTCATCGACTATCTGGAAAAGGGTAAAACTATTACGGGTGCATATTCTTCATCGTTGCTGGACCGTTTGAAATCCGAGCTAAAAAAAAAAAAAAAAAAAAAAAAAAAAAAAAAAAAAAAAAAAAAACGGCGATTGGACCGCAAAAAAGTCCTTTTTCATCGCGAAAATGCACCAGCCTACACATCAGTACTTGTGTTAGCAAAATTAATGGAAATAGGATTCCAACTAGTTTCACATCCCCCCTATTCTGCTGTTTTGCAGACTTGGACAATTCCTATTATTCGGAAGGGATCAACAAATTAGAACAGCGTTGGACGAAGTGTATAAGTTTAAAAGGAGACTGTGTCCAAAAAAATAAAAGGTTTACCCAAAACACGTAAGTAGTTTTTATTGTTGCATGGACTTTTAAAACGTCCCTCGTATGTAGAGACGGGGGATGATCTGCTGGCACGAGTTCTGGTCGCTCCACTAGAAACTGGACAGATAGCAAATGAGATAGAGAGTGTGTACCAGAACATGCTTCAGAGGTACTACGACAAAGTCTGTAACTACGTTGGCGATCGCCACATCGAGCCATTGTTGTAATGCAGCAGTAGTGTTCTGTAAGAACGGTATGCTGATTTCTATTTTTTTAAAATAATGTGTGCACTTAGTGTTTAAGTGTTAATACAAATACATGTGCTTTAGTGATGGATATTTCGTTATTTTTCGTTTTGAATTTTTATCTAATAATTGTAACGTTCCATTCTTAATTGAGTTCCTCAAGCAGACGTGGATGAGTTATACATCTTAAATGAAACTGTCGTGGAACGGAAACGGTACGTTAATGGATTTTGGTTCCTATTCAAAATATTGAGTACTCACTCCCCTCGACAAGTCCTAGAAAGTTGTAACTGGAATTTCCGAACATCCTGCACACTGATTTCACGCATACTGGGTGAGTCACCTAAAGCTTGCACAACATTTGTTGCGGCAATGGAAAGTGCTTTCGATGTGTGGTTTTCACAGAATGGTTAGTAGTCAGGGACTCGTATAGTTAGCCAATAAACAGATGGTAATGATAAATAGAAAGTGTACTTTTGGGGCAAACAGTCGCTTTTTTAAATGGTGCAATGCCTATTGACTTTATCAGAATAAAAGTAGGATAAATTAGAATGTCAGTGGTCTTTGTTACAAGATTTTAGTGTGAGTTGTTTACGAGATATCGTACTTTGAAAGGTTTCCACACAAAGGTCCTACACATCTCACACACAAGGGTATACACCAGCCACTGACGTTTGTGCTATATATTTCCCACACAAGGGCATACGCTAGTTGTGTGAATTTTGACCAATGCCGAGAGAACTGGTCATTACAGTTTGTATTAAAAAGGGCCTCCGACAGCGGCAATTCGCGCTTCCAGTCTGGTATGGAACGACTGGTACACACGTGCTAGCAATTCTGCCGAGATGTCCGTGCAGGCTACAGTGATACGTCGTTACAACATCGGGTGTAGTTGGTACGTCCTTGTGCACGGCATCTTTCAGCTTTCCCCACAGAAAAATATGTCTACAGACGTCAAATCTGGGGAACGGGTCGGCCAAGGTACAGGTTCTCTGAGTCCAGTCCAACGATTTGGAAACAATTTGTGAAGACATGCTGCAGTATTTCGTGCACTATGAGATGGATAGCCTTCATATTGGGCACGCAGGTTCCTCCCAGTCTGCAGAGGAACGTCTGGTATCATTCGTAGAATGGATGAAATGCATCTGCGATTGCGCATATGAACAACCATCAGCTACATAATGGATTGACGACAATGAAAATGTGCGCTGGACCGGGACTCAAACCCGTATGTCACGCTTATCGCGAGCGGTCACCTCACCATGAGGCTGTCCCAGCACGACTCATGGCCAGACCCAAACTTCAATATGTCGTCAACCATTTACCTACAACCTGTCAACCTATACTCATGCATCCATTTTGTATAATCCCGTACAGGTGAGACATCTTACATGACAGTCGCTTGCCCACTAGCGGCAGATAAATAACATATTGCAGTGCCTGTGTTATTCCGAATTACAATGCAGTGTTCCTTCGGACTTGTATAGTAATTCAGAATAACAAAATCTCTGCGATACCGTACGTAGTCTCTTTGGAAGCTGCAATACTTGTGCACTCCAGACGTTTACACTCCATGGACGTTGACGTTCCACCAGGTGAAGACAACTGGGATTTTCCTCTGACCAATAGTGCATGTTTCGGCAGTTTACCTGGCTGTCACTGAACAATATACATGATACATCTGGAGCACGCTGTCTTAGTGCCCATGTACAGAAGTTAACACTGTTCTCATAATCGTTTCTATATGGATCTTGATGGAGAGAGATATGATAGTGTAGCGGAACCACCGTTTAAGATGGGAAAAGATTAGCTTTGGTGCAATATTTTGGACCGCACAAGTTACAGACAGACGCGGGCCTGTTGATAGAAGGTTACACTACCAGCGGTTGTGAAGAAGAATGGAGGCCACAGGGACGTAGACTTGCTGAAAAGAGTAAATGCAGCAGTTTGCATGACGCAAAATACAGGCAGAAGGGGCCCACTGGTCCAACCCAAGTGTTATGAGACATGACTCGGAGTGGTACGTTACCAAAACAGAGCCGCACAGCCGTGTATAAATAGGCGCCGGCTCACTAACAAGGCATTCAAGTGTGACAGCTCTCCTGGACGGCGGGGCGTGTCACACCGCTGCCTACACGTGGCAGCAGATGGGGCACCAGCATTACAGCCCACGGCAGGTGGCTGGTTCGAACCTCTGAGGCCAACATGGGGTCCGCAGCCATCCAGCGGCGGGCTACGTCACAGCTCGCTACTGCGGGCAGTCTTGTTGGCTCCCAACACATGCAGGGGGCAAACGCGAGGCGAGTGCCGTAGATTCGCACACCGGATCATGGGCAATGTTGTCGCCGAGATCCTAACCACGACGGCGAAGAAGCATGCACTGGGCTTCTTGCAGTTTCCGCGAGCGGCCATAAGGCAACAGGGGCAAAGACCGCTGAGTCGACAGCAGACGCATCCTGACGACGCCACAATTCTGCGGCTGAACAAGGCCGACACTGAGGCAACCACTCCACGCCAAGCCATTTCGCAGACAGCGAAGTGGTGTCCTCAGCATTGTGGCGTGATGCAGACTGAGAGAAACAGGGGCACTGTAGCTGGAAATAATAAATCACTTGGGAAACTCGGACGAGATTTAATACAGAGCATCCTGACTGCTCATCCTCGTCCATCCCCTCTACTGTAGGAATGCCGATGGAGAACGCGTAGGACTGATTCATACCACCTTGTCATGAGATTGCATGGAAGCTAATGTTGCAGATGATCTGCAACAAGAGCAAGAACTTTAGTTTTCCCCTCGTCTGTCCTTACTTGTTTCTTCTGTTACGTTTTTAGGTGTTACACTGCCACTTTCACGTAACGGATTGATGAGATGGATTAATAACTGCCGAGCTGGTTGAGCCTGTTGGGATATCTTGCCGCGTACACCGTACACGAACGAACTGCATGCTTCCTACGCTCTCCATACACCATGAGCATGTCGGCTTTTTCTGCATTGCTAAGTCACATCGTCCACTCGCGATCTACTGCTTGAACTGCCACACAGTAACTGACTAGCAAGAGGCAATGTACTCAAGGAACACAGAAGCATACTGTCAGCAAACATAACAAAATCGCATCTAGCAACTATGCAGGTTGAATGACACAAACAAGTGTCGGTGCGCCGGCCGCGGTGATCTCGCGTTTCTAGGCGCGCAGCCCGGAACCGGTCACAGGTTCGAATCCTGCCTCGGGCATGGATGTGTGTGATATCCTTAGGTTAGTTAGGTTTAAGTAGTTCTAAGTTCTAGGGGACTAATGACCACAGCAGTTAGTCCCATAGTGCTCAGAGACATTTGAACCATTTTGAACCAAGTGTCGGTGCGCAAACATTTCAAAACACGACATCTCGTAAACGATTCACACCAGAATCCTGCAACAAATACCCTGACATTCTAAGTTGTTTCCATATAAAATAAGCTCGCTAAGTATTATTACACTCTGCTGATTGGCTAAATATACAGGCCCTGACTACCAATCAATTTTGTGAAAACTGCGCACCAATAGCACTTTCCATTTCCACGATATTTGAAGGGCAAGCTTTAGGTGATTCATTCTGTATGAAGTGAACTGTTTAGATATAGTTAAATTTTACAAATAATAGGTTAACTTTGCGACAAATAAAGTAAAATGAAAAAGTGATGGTATCAGAGAGAACCAAAGTCAAACTGAAGAACTGACAGTCGGTACACCTGACTACAGCGCCATGGTAACAATTTGGCACGTAAGTTCTGAAGTCCCTCATACTCTACTTATAAGTCTTTAGAGAACTTTTACCTTTTCCTATGACCCATTCAGGAGAAATATTCTAGACAGCTAAAAGGGGCAGCTAGCACCTCTATTCACATAATTTTAACGCAGTTGCTGAGCACCATCCCACACCCTCAGCTTGTTAGATTTAAATCTTGAGCAGGTCTGCCTACAATTTCAACTCTCACTTTCTCCTCCAGAGACCCACTGGAAATAGGGCTCTTTATCAGACCATCTACAGAATTAGCCATGTTTCTTGCGCAACATTTTACACTCACTTTCAAAGGAAAATATTGATCTGGTGCTGTACGGAACGCGGCAATAACAGTACCGGGAGGGATGCCGCCACATCAGAGCAATCGCAGTAGGGAAGAGAGAGCCACGTCGCTTTTGGCGCGGCTGGCCATCTCGTTACTACAGAGAGAACTACAAAACATAAGGAGAGGGAGGCACACAGCAGTTAGTCGCAGTTCAATTAGTTTTTATTACTCTCGTATAACTAGGTTTCGGCTGTAGCCATCTTCAGTGCATTTGAGTTACAATCCAACAAACTCGCTGCAATGTAGTTCATCATACTTACTCCCCCCATGAGCCATGGACCTTGCCGTTGGTGGGGAGGCTTGCGTGCCTCAACGATACAGATGGCCATACCGTAGGTGCAACCACAACGGAGGGGTATCTGTTGAGAGGCCAGACAAACGTGTGGTTCCTGAAGAGGGGTAGCAGCCTTTTCAGTAGTTGCAGGGGCAACAATCTGGATGATTGACTGATCTGGCCCTGTAACACTAACCAAAACGGCCTTGCTGTTGTGGTACTGCGAACGGCTGACAGCAAGGGGAAACTACAGCTGTAATTTTTCCCGAGGTCATGCAGCTTTACTGTATGCATGGAGAGCTGCATCAAACCAATCTGTGGACTGAATACCACAACAACAACAACAACTGTCTTACTTAGGCAGAAGCAAACTCCGCTTTCTGCCTATATACCAGTAAGACCATATGGTGACCAGTACTGTCCCGAGATTGTTGGATAGTAAATCGAATGTACTGAGGATGGCTACTTATATCCGAAATCTAGTTATGCAAGAGTAACATAAACAATGGGATTGCGACTGATATGTTGTGACTGCACAAAATTTTAATTTTTATTCCTGCTTTTGTGACCATAATAAGAGTCCCGGCTCCATAGGCAAACAGCCAGCTGGTTTTAAGAAATAGTCCACCAGGACGTAGGGACAAGATAAGCGGCGGAGGCTGCCAAGTATGGCTTGTTGGTCAAATAACTTAGTGTTTGACTTCCTGCCAGAGGAAGCAGCATGAATCAAACTTTCGCAATGGAAGACGCAAACACCAGGGCGATAATACAGCAAGAGAGAGTGTCAGTCACGAGCGGAAAAGACTTGTGTGGAACCAAATTAAATTGTCTGCAGCTAGAAACGAAAGTGTCGTGTGGAACCAAAGGCACTCTTGCGCAAGCCGACCAATTACAAACGAAAGTGTCGTGTGGAACCATAGGCATTCTTGTGCAATCCGATCACTTAGAAATGAAAGGGTCGTGTGAAACAAATTAACTTGTCTGCACCCAAGTAATGAGAAACGAAATAAAAGGCCAGGTAGCGGAATAGCTAGAGACAGAGATTCAGATGCAAATTCAGAGCCAGTGCCGGCAGTTTGGAGCTTCCGCAGTGAGACTCCAGCGGGGCAGAGTAGGCCCATAGCAGCTAATACAGCTGATAAAGACTTCAACTATGAGAAGACGGTGATAGACTCTGGTGAGCACTCAGAAACTGCAGGTCAAGTAGGATTTTTAGAGTTTCATTGGAATAGTGTTGGACAGAGGCTGTCAAATGGTTCAAATGGCTCTGAGCACTATGTGACTTAACTTCTAAGGTCATCAGTCCTACCCCTATCTAACCTAACGACATCACACACATCCATGCCCGAGGCAGGATTCGAACCTGCGACCGTAGCGGTCGCGCGGTTCCAGACTGGAGCGCCGGCAGAGGCTGTCAGTCTATGTCTCAATTACTTAGAGAGATTCCATTGCTAAACAAGAACAAGTGATTGCTTTGTACTTGTTTCTGATATGTACCGGCAATTAGCTTTGAAGTAGCAAGTCCGAAGAAATACACTGAATCTTAGTAAGGGGTTTATGTTCCAACACCTCACACAAGTATATGTGAGAATAAACTTGATAGAAACTAGCCAATCTTTTCTGCCTATTGCAATTCTATAACCTATTTTCAGGAAACTTTTTGCTTCAAACCTAGGAGATTCTCTTTCTCTCATCTCTGATATAAAGGTTGACAGCAATTTATAACCAACTCATTGTCGTTAACGTCCTGATTGTGCTACACAGTTCGCACTTACTTCATTCTGGTTTAGTAAGGCTGTGCCGGGACGCGACAGATAGCTGTGTACCTCTTCTTCCTTGTAATCTATAAGCACTGCGCGCAACAGTTCCGTATGGAATCAAAGTTGGCTACAAAACGTTTTCGACCATTTTATTAGCGTACCAGCACGCATTCAAAGATAAATGCTGTAATTTTAGTGAGATTTCTGGCTCACATTCGAAGAATAATGGCATAATTTTAGTGCCATATTTACAGTGTGCTACAGCACACTAGCACATAGTAACCGGCCGCCACTTGCATTGACCACTTGTTACTGTTTTGTAATCAAGTAAAGGTAATGCAGCTAACATTTTTGTATATCTTTTACCGGATGATAGCATATTAGTAATGTTTTTCGTTGGTGAAGGCGTTACTGTTTAGAGGTTCACTGACCTCTGTTTCAAACACAAAGCTGATAAATACACTGCGCCGCACGGGAACTAGTACATTTTCAGTTAGCCACCCCGCTAACATAAAGATGTGCTGACGCCTTCTACCGCATCTGGTCGATCCCCCGTGGCATTCCATTCAGTTCAGTATGGAACGTTGGGTGGTGCACGTTCGTATTGAGCTAGTGGAGGTGTCCTGTCGCTGTCCAACGCGCACTGCATCGTGGCAGAGACCGCCACTTATTCGCTGCACACAGAAGACAATATCGAGGCGAATAAAACAGGGACGTGACACAGGTTCTGTAATCAACGTGAAGCATAAAGGACCTAAATTGACTCTTCGAACACGGAAACAAAGGCTACAGCGATCTGTGCATTTCCATTCCAGAACATTATAAATCCCTCGCACACCTTTGCAGAGGACTCTGAAACAAGATTTGAAATTCAGTGGCTACATTGCTGCCAAGTCTTGCTGCAGCATCGGAGAAGGATTATCCAGCTTCTATCACTCCAGTCATCTCTTCCACACCTCTCCTGCTCATGTAATCTCAAGAACAGCAGACATAGATATAGATACAAATAACAATCGAGAGTGGCAGCCTACTACCCCTGATAAGCCACAAAGAGTTGCACATGTCACAACACATGCTTATCAAGTTAACTGCAATGCAATTGTAAATATGTAAATATTAAGCAACACCACCATCTCAAACAAGTATTCAGAAAAGTAACAAAAAGATAAGCAACCAATGAAGGGATCTACGCCTCCTGATGGGCTGCAATGCACAGCCCGGGTAGAATGATCTTAATTGTGGTCCCTCGTACCAGAGCCCAACCCGACAGATACACTAATGTAGATCTGGGAAAACCACTGTCCGAGCTGGGTTTGCTTGTGTAGCCGGAACTCGCTAATCCCCCGGCTGCTGACAAGAACAACCAACAATGATGTGGGGCGCCTTTTGTTGTTTCTTTCTTTGGCACTATGTTAGTTTAAGTGTGGTAGTCATATAAAAGGAATCTGTGAGTGGCGGCCAGCGACTTGAAGGTCATTCAAAAACCCTGGCCACCACCCACTTACAAGGTGGTCGGAACTTCTCATCTCTGTACTTTCCTATCCTCTTTTTAAATCTTCCTAAATTCCAAATTCATTTGCATTACACTTTCATATTTCCATTATATTTTTCGTAACGTTATTATAATGCTGCACAACAAAGAAAAGCAACCGAAAATATCAAACAATTAGAGCCCGTCTCCATGTGGCGGGACACGGGAAATGGTGTGAGTGGGTCGGGGGTTGGGGTGGTGTTCCAATAGGCATTCCGAACCCGAATCCAGTCACAGCGGCCAAGAGGCACATTCCAACCGAACATATCAAAACAATTAGAGCCCGTCTCCATGTGGCGGGACACGGGCAATGGTGTGAGTGGGTCGGGGGTTGGGGTGGTGTTCCAATAGGCATTCCGAACCCGAATCCAGTCACAGCGGCCAAGAGGCACATTCCAACCGAACATATCAAAACAATTAGAGCCCGTCTCCATGTGGCGGGACACGGGCAATGGTGTGAGTGGGTCGGGGGTTGGGGTGGTGTTCCAATAGGCATTCCGAACCCGAATCCAGTCACAGCGGCCAAGAGGCACATTCCAACCGAACATATCAAAACAATTAGAGCCCGTCTCCATGTGGCGGGACACGGGCAATGGTGTGAGTGGGTCGGGGGTTGGGGTGGTGTTCCAATAGGCATTCCGAACCCGAATCCAGTCACAGCGGCCAAGAGGCACATTCCAACCGAACATATCAAAACAATTAGAGCCCGTCTCCATGTGGCAGGACACGGGCAATGGTGTGAGTGGGTCGGGGGTTGGGGTGGTGTTCCAATAGGCATTCCGAACCCGAATCCAGTCACAGCGGCCAAGAGGCACATTGCAACCGAACATATCAAAACAATTAGAGCCCGTCTCCATGTGGCGGGACACGGGCAATGGTGTGAGTGGGTCGGGGGTTGGGGTGGTGTTCCAATAGGCATTCCGAACCCGAATCCAGTCACAGCGGCCAAGAGGCACATTCCAACCGAACATATCAAAACAATTAGAGCCCGTCTCCATGTGGCGGGACACGGGCAATGGTGTGAGTGGGTCGGGGGTTGGGGTGGTGTTCCAATAGGCATTCCGAACCCGAATCCAGTCACAGCGGCCAAGAGGCACATTCCAACCGAACATATCAAAACAATTAGAGCCCGTCTCCATGTGGCGGGACACGGGCAATGGTGTGAGTGGGTCGGGGGTTGGGGTGGTGTTCCAATAGGCATTCCGAACCCGAATCCAGTCACAGCGGCCAAGAGGCACATTCCAACCGAACATATCAAAACAATTAGAGCCCGTCTCCATGTGGCGGGACACGGGCAATGGTGTGAGTGGGTCGGGGGTTGGGGTGGTGTTCCAATAGGCATTCCGAACCCGAATCCAGTCACAGCGGCCAAGAGGCACATTCCAACCGAACATATCAAAACAATTAGAGCCCGTCTCCATGTGGCGGGACACGGGCAATGGTGTGAGTGGGTCGGGGGTTGGGGTGGTGTTCCAATAGGCATTCCGAACCCGAATCCAGTCACAGCGGCCAAGAGGCACATTCCAACCGAACATATCAAAACAATTAGAGCCCGTCTCCATGTGGCGGGACACGGGCAATGGTGTGAGTGGGTCGGGGGTTGGGGTGGTGTTCCAATAGGCATTCCGAACCCGAATCCAGTCACAGCGGCCAAGAGGCACATTCCAACCGAACATATCAAAACAATTAGAGCCCGTCTCCATGTGGCGGGACACGGGCAATGGTGTGAGTGGGTCGGGGGTTGGGGTGGTGTTCCAATAGGCATTCCGAACCCGAATCCAGTCACAGCGGCCAAGAGGCACATTCCAACCGAACATATCAAAACAATTAGAGCCCGTCTCCATGTGGCGGGACACGGGCAATGGTGTGAGTGGGTCGGGGGTTGGGGTGGTGTTCCAATAGGCATTCCGAACCCGAATCCAGTCACAGCGGCCAAGAGGCACATTCCAACCGAACATATCAAAACAATTAGAGCCCGTCTCCATGTGGCAGGACACGGGCAATGGTGTGAGTGGGTCGGGGGTTGGGGTGGTGTTCCAATAGGCATTCCGAACCCGAATCCAGTCACAGCGGCCAAGAGGCACATTGCAACCGAACATATCAAAACAATTAGAGCCCGTCTCCATGTGGCGGGACACGGGCAATGGTGTGAGTGGGTCGGGGGTTGGGGTGGTGTTCCAATAGGCATTCCGAACCCGAATCCAGTCACAGCGGCCAAGAGGCACATTGCAACCGAACATATCAAAACAATTAGAGCCTATCTCCATGTGGCGGGACACGGGAAATGGTGTGAGTGGGTCGGGGGTTGGGGTGGTGTTCCAATAGGCATTCCGAACCCGAATCCAGTCACAGCGGCCAAGAGGCACATTCCAACCGAACATATCAAAACAATTAGAGCCCGTCTCCATGTGGCGGGACATGGGCAATGGTGTGAGTGGGTCGGGGGTTGGGGTGGTGTTCCAATAGGCATTCCGAACCCGAATCCAGTCACAGCGGCCAAGAGGCACATTGCAACCGAACATATCAAAACAATTAGAGCCTATCTCCATGTGGCGGGACACGGGAAATGGTGTGAGTGGGTCGGGGGTTGGGGTGGTGTTCCAATAGGCATTCCGAACCCGAATCCAGTCACAGTGGCCAAGAGGCACATTGCAACCGAACATATCAAAACAATTAGAGCCCGTCTCCATGTGGCGGGACACGGGCAATGGTGTGAGTGGGTCGGGGGTTGGGGTGGTGTTCCAATAGGCATTCCGAACCCGAATCCAGTCACAGCGGCCAAGAGGCACATTCCAACCGAACATATCAAAACAATTAGAGCCCGTCTCCATGTGGCGGGACATGGGCAATGGTGTGAGTGGGTCGGGGGTTGGGGTGGTGTTCCAGTAGGCATTCCGAACCCGAATCCAGTCACAGCGGCCAAGAGGCACATTGCAACCGAACATATCAAAACAATTAGAGCCCGTCTCCATGTGGCGGGACACGGGCAATGGTGTGAGTGGGTCGGGGGTTGGGGTGGTGTTCCAATAGGCATTCCGAACCCGAATCCAGTCACAGCGGCCAAGAGGCACATTCCAACCGAACATATCAAAACAATTAGAGCCCGTCTCCATGTGGCGGGACACGGGCAATGGTGTGAGTGGGTCGGGGGTTGGGGTGGTGTTTCAATAGGCATTCCGAACCCGAATCCAGTCACAGCGGCCAAGAGGCACATTGCAACCCACTATAAGAAATCAGACGGTGGGTCAGAAAACACAAGCAGCACATAGAGAAAAGGTCGTATTACACGTCAAACTCAGCGATGTGTTGAAAGTGCCATCTTTGTTTCCCTAAAGGCATTCTTGACTAACATCAACTCAGCATGCCCAGTTTCAAACGTAACTTACCCTCACCACCGTTACTGTGTGTGTTGAACATAAACCCGATTTGCATCTTCGTAGTGGTGCTACTAGCGTCACTCTCATCCAATGGGCGTGAAGTTGGAAAAACATCATCTTTGAGATGTAGGTACACGCCTGCTAACTTTCGTTTATGTCTCACTATTGATCCTTGGTGTGATTTTTTCCATCAGTGTATACGATGAAGCTCATAAAAGCCAAATAAAGGCAAAATTCTTGATGTAGACAACAATGTAGATAGCATATTTCATTATTAGGCCATCGACTACTGGCGGGCGCCTAATGAAGCACATGTATCGTATACTTCTATTGAAGAACCTCTCACTGGAATCTGAATAAATTGCACGAACACGGTTTACGCCCTCCCCCAATACTGAGCTACTCCATAAATTGTGGCACAAGACTTTAATAGGTTGAATACAAGCAAAATACCGATTGTTTTCAAAATTAGCGATTATTCTATTGAACTTAGATTTCTGAACAATTCAGTAATATGCTTGATGCATGAGATTTTAAATTTTCCAGGTATAATATTATTTTGCGTACTCTTAAGATACGATCTAGTGACATTGCGCTAAGCCGACTTGTTTGAGAATTGTAACAAGGCAACTTGATAAATCATGGGGAAATAAGGACGATGCTAGCCGACGGAATGACGGAGAGCAACTCAAAATTTTCTCTAGTACGTACACCGAAACGTTTTGAATAGTCTAGTTATTCACGAACAACTGTTATTTCACTAAGTTATTAGTTGATGAATTCTATTTATTTTACAAAACCGTGTTTTACTGAAATTGATAGAGATTTCATTTTCATCTGATTCTTCGATAAATGTTTTTAGTTATCTTGCTTTCTCTCTAAAGAGAGGGAAACTAGGCAAACGCATGAATGATTTCTTCGAAAAGAATACGAATGATTTCCAGTTTCCCTTTCCATCCTACGTCATTCCGAGCTTATGCTTCGCCTTCATGGAAATCGTCGACAATTGTACCTTAAACTGCAACATTCCTTCCTTCATGACCCAGGTTTATCGCAGGTAAACTGTTTCTTACGGCTTAAAGAAATCGGAAGATACCGTAAGCTTTTTATCTAATTTATCAATTTATGAAATTCTGAACGTTCTTTTTAAAAATCTTTCTCCTCGTGGGACTTTTGTAACTGATGAACAATACTGACTGTTGTTTGGCCCTGAATTGCGCTTGTGAACAGCATCGTGAAACGCTGCCTTTGAAATTATGTAACTGAATCTAATTAAACCCAAAAGAAACAAATTGTATGCTTACTGAAAACAGTTTTACTGAAACTCAATATTGAAGTCCGTTATGGAAGTTACGAAACACGAAGCGCAATGTCTGACTTGAAATATCCACAAAATAAAATACAGCTGAACTCGGAAGAAAACAGCTATTTAAGAGTACCTTCTCTGTTCACTGTAAATTAATCTGCTTGCTTAGCACAACACACACACTGATTGATGGCAAGAATGCAAAGTGAGATCCGCCCTGAAACAAAAGTAAGTTACCTCTTTTTCAGCACGCTATTTAGTGTCTTGTACCCTGACGTTGTCGAAAGCAAATTCAAATCAGCAAATGCACCAGCTAAAGAAAATAGTCTACTCACAATCAAATTTTTCTTTGCTTGTCAGACAATCTGCGGCTGCGTGTGGCGTAATGTGCAAAGCACACACTAAAAATTATTTGAAACTTCCCTAAGAATCATGGTAGAGCGTTCTTGAACAATTAAACTCTGATTATTGCCAAAAAGAAGACTGTAACATTAAAGATATTCACTAATTTGAAAAATTGCAACGTTAAAACAATTGCGTTATTTATGACGTAATCAAAGCGAAGAGATCAAATTAACACTAATCATGAATACTATTAGTTATCTAGGGGACAAGGATTTCCTTCAATTAATAGTTATGACAAACATTTCATTTTTGCCTCGAAATATTCGTCCGATAATCTTCTCCATCCACACAATCAAGAAAATATCTTTACGAACAAATTTTCATCTCTATAATAACGTATTCGAGATAATTTCTCCCTGATTCGCAAATATGAGATATCTTTCTGTAAAAGTCAACTGCTCGCTACTGCACCTCTAGAAAGAATACCCTAGCGCTGTACAACCGAATGGTGACCAAGCGCACTAGAGATTATGTTAAACATATAATCAAGGCTCTTATCCACTGTTAGTGCAGTTTTTAGGCATCCTTCTCCCAGTACAGTAGAGGTAAAATATTTGCAATGGAAGAAAACATATGAAAACCTTACAGTATAACTATTTGCCCAGAGAGGACCGATATATAAGATAACAAGATAACAGGGTGGTCCATTGGTCGTGACCGGGCTAAATATCTCACGAAATAAGCATCAAACGAAAAAACTACAAAGAACGAAACTCGTCTAGGTTGAAGGGGGAAACCAGATAGTGCCATGTTTGGCCCGCAAGATGGAGCTGCCATAGGTCCAACGGATATCAACTGCGTTTTTTTAAAATAGGAACCCCCATTTTTTATTGCATATTCGTGTAGTACGTAGAGAAATATAAATGTTTTAGTTGGACCACTTTTTTCGCTTTGTGATAGATGGCGCTGTAATAGTCACAAAGATATGGCTCACAATTTTAGACGAACAGTTGGTAACAGGTAGATTTTTTAAATTAAAATACATAATGTAGGTACGATTGAACATTTTATTTCGGTTGTTCCAATGTGATACATGTACCTTTGTCAACTTATCATTTCTGAGAACGCATGCTGTTACAGCGTGATTATCTGTAAATGCCACATTAATGCAATAAATGCCCAAAATGGTGTCCGTAAACCTTGCATTGGGCAATACGTGTAACGTCATTCCTCTTAACAGCGAGTAGTTCGCCTTTCGTAATGTTCGCACATGCATTGACAATGCGCTGACGCATGTTCTCAGGCGTTGTCGGTGGATCACGATATGAAATATCCTTCAACTTTCCCCACAGAAAGAAAGTCGGGGATGTCAGATCCCGTGAACGTGAGGGCCATGGTATGGTGCTTCGACGACCAATCCACCTGTCATGAAATATGCCGTTCAATACCGCTACAAAGCAGGCGAGCTATGTGCCGGACATCCATCATGTTGGAACTACACCGCCATTCTGTCATGCAGTGAAACATCTTGCAGTAACATCGGTAGAATATTACGTAGGAAATCAGCGTACATTGCACCATTTAGATTACCATTGATAAAATGGGGGCCAATTATCGTTCCTCCCATAATGCCGCACCATACAACAACCCGCCAAGGTCGCTATGTTCCACTTGTTGCAGCCATCGTGGATTTTCCTTTGCCCAATAGTGCACATTATGCAGATTTACGTTAGCGCTGTTGGTGAATGTCGCTTCGTCACAAAATAGAACACGTGCAAAAAATCTGTCATCGTCACGTAATTTCTCTTGTGCCCAGAGGCAGAGCTGTACACGACGTTCAGAGTCGTCGCCATGCAATTCTTGGTGCACAGAAATATGGTACGGGTGCAATCGATGTTAATGTAGCATTCTCAACACCGACGTTTTTGAGATTCCCGATTCTCGCGCAATTTGTCTACTACTGATGTGCGGATTAGCCGCGGCAGCAAGTAAAACACCGACTTGGGCATCATCATTTGTTGCAAGTCGTGGTTGACGTTTCACATATGGCTGAACACTTCCTACATCTACATCTACATGACTACTCTGCAATTCACATTTAAGTGCTTGGCAGAGGGTTCATCGAACCACAATCATACTATCTCTCTACTATTCCACTCCCGAACAGCGAGCGGGAAAAACGAACACCTAAACCTTTCTGTTCGAGCTCTGATTTCTCTTATTTTATTTTGATGATCATTCCTACCTATGTAGGTTGGGCTCAACAAAATATTTTCGCATTCGGAAGAGAAAGTTGGTGACTGAAATTTCGTAAAAAGGTCTCGCCGCGACGAAAAACGTCTATGCTGTAATGACTTCCATCCCAACTCGTGTATCATATCTGCCACACTCTCTCCCCTATAACGTGATAATACAAAACGAGCTGCCCTTCTTTGCACCCTCTCGATGTCCTCCGTCAATCCCACCTGGTAAGGATCCCACACCGCGCAGCAATATTCTAACAGAGGACGAACGAGTGTAGTGTAAGCTGTCTCTTTAGTGGACTTGTTGCATCTTCTAAGTGTCCTGCCAATGAAACGCAACCTTTGGCTCGCCTTCCCGACAATATTATCTATGTGGTCCTTCCAACTGAAGTTGTTCGTAATTTTAACACCCAGGTACTTAGTTGAATTGACAGCCTTGAGAATTGTACTATTTATCGAGTAATCGAATTCCAACGGATTTCTTTTGAAACTCATGTGGATCATCTCACACTTTTCGTTATTTAGCGTCAACTGCCACCTGACACACCATACAGCAATCTTTTCTAAATCGCTTTGCAGCTAATACTGGTCTTCGGATGACCTTACTAGACGGTAAATTACAGCATCATCTGCGAACAGTCTAAGAGAACTGCTCAGATTGTCACCCAGGTCATTTATATAGATCAGGAATAGTAGAGGTCCCAGGACGCTTCCCTGGGGAACACCTGATATCACTTCAGTTTTACTCGATGATTTGCCGTCTATTACTACCAACTGCGACCTTCCTGACAGGAAATCACGAATCCAGTCGCACAACTGAGACGATACCCCATAGCTCCGCAGCTTGATTAGAAGTCGCTTGTGAGGAACGGTGTCAAAAGCTTTCCCGAAATCTAGAAATACGGAATCAACTTGAGATCCCCTGTCGATAGCGGCCATTACTTCGTGCGAATATAGAGCTAGCTGCGTTGCACAAGAGCGATGTTTTCTCAAGCCATGCTGATTACGTGTCAATAGATCGTTCCCTTCGAGGTGATTCATAATGTTTGAATACAGTATATGCTCCAAAACCCTACTGCAAATTGACGTCAATGATATAGGTCTGTAGTTAAATGGATTACTCCTACTACCCTTCTTGAACACTGGTGCGACCTGCGCAATTTTCCAATCTGTAGGTACAGATCTATCGGTGAGCGAGCGGTTGTATATGAGTGCTAAGTAGGGAGCTATAGTATCAGCGTAATCTGAAAGGAACCTAATCGGTATACAATCTGGACCTGAAGACTTGCCCGTATCAAGCGATTTGAGTTGCTTCGCAACCCCTAAGGTATCTACTTCTAAGAAACTCATGCTAGCAGATGTTCGTGTTTCAAATTCTGGAATATTCCATTCGTCTTCCCTGGTGAAGGAATTTCGGAAAACTGCGTTCAATAACTCCGCTTTAGCGGCACAGTCGTCTATAACAGTACCATCGGCACTGCGCAGCGAAGGTATTGACTGCGTCTTGCCGCTTGTGTACTTTACATAACGTAACTATCCGGTGAACGGTCCCGACACTTGGATTATGTCGTCCAGGATACCGAGCAGCATACATAGCACACGCCCGTTGGGCATTTTGTTCACAAAAGCCATACATCAACACGATATCGACCTTTTCCGCAATTGGTAAGCAGTCCATTTCAACTCGGGGAATGTATCACGAAGCAAATAACGTCCGCACTGGCGGAATGTGATACCACGTACTTATACTTTTGTGTCTATTACAGCGCCATCTACCACAAAGCGAAAATAGTTGTCCAACTAAAACATTCATATTTCTTTACGTACTGCACGAATATGTAATAAAAAATGGGGGTTCCTATTTAAACAAAACAAAAAAAAGCAGTTGATATCCGTTTGACCTATGGCAGTGCCATCTAGCGGGCCAACCATAGCGCCATCTGGTTTCCCCCTTCAAGCTAGTTTCGTTCTTTGTAGTTTTCTCGTTTGATGCTTATTTCGTGAGATATTTGGCCCGGTCACGATCAAATGGTTGAAATGGCTCTGAGCACTATGGGACTCAACTTCTGAGGTCATCAGTCCCCTAGAACTTAGAACTACTTAAACCTAACTAACCTAAGTACATCACACACACCCATGCCCGAGGCAGGATTCGAACCTGTGACCGTAACGGTGTGCGCGGTTCCAGACTGAAGCGGCTAGAACCGATCGGCCACACCGGCCGGCGGCCACGATAGAATGGACCACCCTGTATACAGAGGCGAACACATTACCTAATTTGAATAAAACTATCTTCTTCTTCTTGAAATTCTTAAACTGATTCTGAAAACAGTAACTGTGACTTGATATTTGAAATGGGATGTAACTATTGATCAGTTGTGTGTAAAGGAAATATGGTACTTGGAACTGTACATTGTCAATAAAAATATTTAGTCGCAAAACGACTGCATGCAGCTAAAGTGAAATACTGGGTGATCAAAAAGTGAGTATAAATATGAAAACTTAATAAACCAGGGAATAATGTAGATAGAGAGGTTAAATTGACATTCATGCATGGAATGGCATGGGGTTTTAATAGAACAACAACAAAAAAAGAAATCAAAGTTCACAAAATGTCCGACAGGTGGCGGTGGACAGCAAAACTATTACCGTGACGGCTGTGAGGTACGCCGATATGTTACAGAATCGCATCATCCCCAGCCTGGCCTATAAACACCTGCTGAAACGTACGATGTTTGTGCAGGATGCCGCTCCACCCCATATTGCGAGACGCGTGAAAGATCTCTTGCGCGCGTCGTTTGGTGATGATCGTGCGCTCAGCCGCCACTTTCGTCATGCTTGGCCTCCCAGGTCCCTAGACCTCAGTCCGTGCGATTATTGGCTTTGGGGTTACCTGAAGGCGCAAGTGTATCGTGATCGACCGACATCTCTAGGGATGCTGAAGGACAACATTCGAGGCCAATGCCTCACCATAACGCCGGACATGTTTGACAGTGCTGTTCACAACATTATTCCTCGAATAAAGCTACTGTTGACGAATGATGGTGGACGTATTGAGCATTTCTGTAAAGAACATCACCTTTGCTTTGTCTTACTTTGTTGTGCAAATTATTGCTCTTCTGATCAGATGAACCGCCATCTGAAGGACATTTTTTGAACGTTTGTATTTTTTTCGTTCTAATAAAACCCCATGCCATTCTAAGCATCTGTGTCAATTTGTACATATCTATCTACATTATTCCGTGATTTATTCAGTTTTCAAATGTATACTGACTTTTTCATCACCCGGTATATTGGTAATTACGAAACTAAGTTAGCATAAAATACAGGAAGTGGTAGGGGCAATCAATAATTTCGAAAAGAGCTCTTGATGATGGAACTATATAGCACCACCCATCCATCGTTTCGGCGACCAGCGAGCTGCCTTTTTCCACACAAAACAGCAAGAGACGACCGTGGACGGAACGGAAAATAAGATACACACAGACGCAGACAAAGGAAAGACGACGCAAGGCCTCTCTGAAAGCTATCTGTCAGGGTGTCACCGCCGGTCGCCTGTCGCCTTTGATCATCAAATAAAGAGACCGCTGAGTCCCAGAAGCGAAACCCCTCTCCCCAGGGAAGACGCCGTGCCCTTATCATATTTCATCGCCTCCCGCCTAGGACTGTTGGGAGAAATTTGCTCTCAGTTATTGGCATACAAGTCAGTACAACAAAAAGGAAGTCTTCATTCACAGCAGTGTTCTTAAAACACGAATTTATTTGTTTACGAACGGCAAGATAGTAACATATATTTCTTGTATTTTCACTCATATTATGACTTGAACATGTGTTTGCCTTGAGGCAGTGTGGACTGCACGCCACACATATCCTGCTTTATTGTCTGCCGTAATGGTCTATGATGAGCACAAGGCACACTTTCTAGAGTAATTGTAGAAGAAGGTCTAGATCATTAAGCTGTAATATTCACAGCATAACGACGAAAACACGGAGATAGGCAAGGGGGAAATTTGTGAAAAAGTCTTGTAATCAAATTCTTCATCGTATAATTCATCTACGAATCCTCACAAATATCTGTTTCTCAGCAACTATTATTACACTACTGGCCATTAAAATAGCTACACCACGACGATGACGTGCTACAGATGCGAAATTTAATCGACAGGAAGAAGATGCTGTGATATGCAAATGATTAGCTTTTCAAAGCATTCATACAAGGTTGGCTTCGGTGGCGGCACCTACAACGTGCTGACATGACGAATGTTTATTACCGATTTCTCATACACAAACAGCAGTTGACCCCTGTTGCCTGGTGAAACGTTGTTGTGATGCCTCGTGTAAGGAGAAGAAATGCATACCATCGCTTTTCCGACTTTGATAAATGTCGGATTGTAGCCTATCGCGATTGCGGTTTATTCTATCGCGACATTGCTGCTCGCATCGGTCGAGATACAATGACTGTTAGCAGAATATGGAATCTGTGGGTTCAGGAGGGTAATGCGGAACGCCATGCTGGATCACAACAGCCTCGTATCACTAGCAGTCGAGATGACAGGCATCTTATCCGCATGGTTGTAACGGATCTTGAAGTCACGTCTCGATCCCTGAGTCAACAGATGGGGACGTTTGCAAGACAACAACCATCTGCACGAACAGTTCGACGACGTTTGCAGTAGCATGGACTATCAGCTAGGAGACCATGGCTGCGGTTACCCTTGTCACTGCATCACAGACAGGAGTGTACTCAACGACGCACCTGGAGGCACGAATGGCAATACGTCATTTTTTCTGATGAATCCAGGTTGTGTTTACAGCATCATGATGGTCGCATCCGTGTTTGGCAACATCGCTATACTGCGTATCACCCTGCGTGATGGTGTGGGGTGCCACTGGTTACACGTCTCGCTCACCTCTTATTGGCATTGACTTTGAACAGTGGACGTTACATTTCAGATGTGTTACGGCCCGTAGCTCTACCCTTCATTTGGTCCCTGCGAAACCCTACATTTCAGCAAGTTAATGCACGATTGCATGTTGCAGGTCCTGTACGGGCCTTTCTGGATACAGAAAATGTTCGACTGCTGCCCTGGCCAACACATTCTCCATATCTATCACCAATTGAAAACGCCTCGTCAATGGTGGCGGAGCAACTGGCTCGTCACAATACGCCAGTCACTGTACACGCCATCCAAGCTGTGTTTGACTCATTGCCCAGGTGTATCAAGGCCGTTATTACGGCCAGAGGTGATTGTTCTGGGTACTGATTTCTCAGGATCTATCCACCCAAATTGCGTGAAAATGTAATCACATGTCACTTCTAGTATAATATATTTGTCCAATGAATACCCGTTTATCATCTGCATTTCTTCTTGGTGTAGCAATTTTAATTGCCAGTAGTGTATCAACAGCGTGTTAATTAAATATGTTATTGAGGTTCCACACAATACAGTGAAACTATATGTGTGGTGTCTGTTCTAGTGGACATGTCTGAGAGAACAGACGCCGCACATATAATAATATTACCTGAGAAGACCAGAGTTGCCAATTTTCTATTACGAACTAAAACAAAAAATCGACTGTGTTTGTAGCGTAATATTGAAAAAAACTACTTTGTATGTATTCTAAAAAAATCTTTGACATTATGAAACAGTCCTACCATGAAATATGCGTAATTTAGAAATGTCTAAGTACAGTATCCAAATTAAGGAACCAGTTTCTTTGTAATGTTTATTAAACTTATATTTCGATTATTAAAAAAATGGTTCAAATGGCTCTGAGCACTATGTGATTTAATGTCTGAGGTCATCAGTCCCCTAGACTTGGAACTGCTTAAACCTAACTAGCCTAAAGACATCACACACATCCATGCCCGAGGCAGGATTTGAACCTGCGACCGTTGCAGCAGTGCCCTTCCGGACTAAAGCGCCTAGAACCGCTCTACCACAGCGGCCGTCTATTTCGATTATAAAGAATATTTCTAATCACATGTCCAAGAGCTACGATGAATAGAGGTAGTATCAAAGAGGTAATAAATTTAAACTTCATGCAATATGCGTCGATTTTTCACGTATCTCATAGTTTATAACGTCTTATCTGCTGGACCTCCACAGCGGAAGTTGCCCAACAGCAAGGGGTGTTTGTAAGAAGTTTAGCTGAAATGAGAGCAGTGGCTTAAGAGGAGATGTGGAACATACAAGCACACATACATGCATCCGTTTTTATAACATGTATGGATGTATGCGGCTTGACGGTAACGATAAATTCAATGTGGGAAATCTGGGTTCGGGTGTCTGTCCGAAACAAATTTACGCTTGTCGTCATTGAATGGTTCAAATGGCTCTGAGCACTATGGGACTCAACTGCTGTGGTCATCAGTCCCCTAGAACTTAGAACTACGTAAACCTAACTAACCTAAAGGCATCATACACATTCATCCCCGAGGCAGGATTCGAACCTGCGACCGTAGCAGTCGCACGGTTCCGGACTGCGCGCCTAGAACCGCGAGACCACCGCGGCCGGCGTCGTCATTGAATCTAGTTCACAACCGAATTGCGGGTTAGTCATGTATTTCTGTTAAAAACATGTTTATATGTACAGCCGCTGTATGAAAAATGGTGTCAGTTCTGTATGAGCCGCGGGATAATGGCCGAGCGGTTTGAGGCGCCATGTCACAGACTACGTGGCCCCTCCCGCCATAGGTTCGAGTACTTCCTCGGGGATGGGTGTGTGTGTTGCTCTTAGCATAAGTTAGTTTAAGCAGTGCGTAAGCCTACGGACCGATGACCTCAGCAGTTTTGTCCCTCGGAGATTCACACACATTTCAACACCTGTTCTGTCTGACATGTTCCACAGAACAGGCAACACACATATAATAATTACGGAGAAATATTAAATAGAACACACTTCTGGAAGCTTACATTTATTTCGTACCTAACCGGGTTGTGGCTTCTTCGACCATCTTCGGGTGAATGTCACAAACAAAGATGAAATGAATGCGGATTACACAGGTATTTACACAGAAGATAACAAAAATGATTACATGTGGAATGTTAACATAGGACAGTATTACATTTTTTGTCATTCATAAATACCGGGTGATCAAAAAGTCAGTATATATTTGGAAACTTAATAAACCACGGAATAATGTAGATAGAGAGGTAAAAATTGACACACATGCTTGGCATGGGGTTTTATTAGAACAAAAAAAAAGTTCACAAAATGTCCGACAGATGGCTCTGGACAGCAAAACGTCAGTGACTGCGCATAACAATCGTGCATAAAAGGAGCTGTAATGAGAGAGAGTATCAGATGCGCCAGCAGTCGCAGCATGTTGACGATACCTGAGAACGGCGTTTTTAGTGAAGCTGTATTATCAGAATGGGGAATGTGCTAGATCAGCGTTACGATCCTATCGCCATAGGAAGGGGATTCGAACGGGTAAAGGTCCGTTGACAAATGCAGCTGTGGCGAGAATGATTTCGAAGTTCGAACCCACGGGTTGTTTAGACGATAGACCCCGTAGTGGTGACTGAGCACAAGGCGTAATGCTGCTGAGACAGTTCAGGAAGAAATGGAGACTGTAGCGGGTTCGTCTATGCACGGGGAAGTGAGTGCTCGTGCAGTCGCCCGTCGCATCGGCATTCTATACACTACTGTTTGGTTGGCACTTAGGAGTACCCTCCGATGCTATCCGTACAAAATCCATCGGCATTATGAGCTGTTACCTGGCGATTTAGTGAAGTGGAGGGCATTTGCGGTGTGGGCGTTTCAAAAGATGGCGGAAGATGACGACTGGTTAGTAACGTGTTGTGGACCGACGAAGCTCATTCTCGCCCACAACTGGGCTACCGAAAATCCTAGACTGGTCGTGGAAACTCCATTGCATGACGGGGAAGTCACGGTATGGGTTGGATTTACCACATCTACCGTTCTCGGGCCTTTTTTCTTCGAGGAAATGCGTGACTCTGGTTTTGTAACTGCTACCGTGACAGGTGAGAGGTACGCTGATATGTTACAGAATCGCATCATCCCCAGCTTCGCTGATAAACACCTGCTGGAACGTACGATGTTTATTGCAGGATGGCGCTTCACCCCATATTGCTAGACGCGTGAAAGATCTCTTGCGCGCGTTGTTTGGTGATGATCGTGTGCTCAGCCGCCACTTTCGTCATGCTTGGCCTCCCATGTCCCCAGACCTCAGTCCCTGCCATTATTGGCTTTGGGGATACCTGAAGTCGCAAGTGTATCGCGATCGACCGACATCTCTAGGGATGCTGAAAGACAACATTCGAGGCCAGTGCCTCACCATAACTCCGGATATGCTTTACAGTGTTGTTCACAACATTATTCCTCGACTTCAGCTATTGTTGAGGAATGATGGTGGACATATTGAGCATTTCCTGTAAAGAACGTCTTCTTTGCTTTGTCTTACTTTGTTATGCTAATTGTGTCTATTCTGATCAGATGAAGCGCTATCTGTCGGACATTTCTTGCACTTTTTTCTTTTGTTCTACTAAAACCCCATGTCATTCCAAGAATGTGTGTCAATTTTTACCTCTCTATCTATATTATTCCGTGATTTATTCAGTTTTCAAATTTATACTGACTTTTTCATCACCCAGTACTTACACAAAGTAAAAAAGGAAATAAAGTTTTATGTGGTAATACATTTAACAGCCCATGAAAAAAATAAATTTGAATCTACAGTTTCAGTCTAGTATTTGTAACTAAAACTTAATTTATTAGAGGAGAAAATAGAAACTGAGTTTTGTCCTTTAATTGATTTCCAGTATTTCCAGTGGGATCATCTTTCTAATCTCGTTTGCACATTTTCTTAACAAAATGCAAAACTGTACACTCTATATCATATGAGCGGTTTTCTGCTGAAAGATGAAATTTGAATATTTCATTCTTTCTTAATTTCCAGTTTCTCTCATGTTCAGATAACCTAACTTCCACAGTTATGCTTGAATGTCCAATATATACTTTTCAGCAGTGCTTGCATGTTATTCTACACTCATCGCTTTCTGTCAAGAGTTGCAGCGTGTCTCTGCTATTGAGTAAAAATTTTAATACGCTGTTGGTATTATAAAATGCAAGTCTACACTTACGGTACTTTGAATTTTTTGTGATTTTATCTGAAATGTTCCCAATATGTAGAATACAGTACCAGTTTTTGTACTATTGACAGGTTCCTGTTGACCATTATACAGAAGTGGCGAAATTTTACACATTTCCTTTTTTCGCGGTATGAGTGGCGACCAAAAAGTTTACGCTTGAGACCGTTGCCACAACGTATACGCAACGTAGTGCGGCTCTTATGCGTGTATATAAGCTTCGATGTGTAGACAAGGGATTAGTGTGGCATTCGTGTCATCCCGACGGGCTTGCAGTAAATGTGGGAACTCGAAATATGGCAACGTCATGCCCAATGCGTCCAAACATGACTACCGTGGCGTTATTTTTTCTCTTTGCTGCCGAAGCACATTCGCCGGTAGACTGCCATCGGAAAATGAAGAATGTATATGGAGCAGCATATCAGTCGAAGGGATGCATGGGCTGCTGCTACTTCGTGATAACGCACGTCCTCTTGTCGGAAATGTTTTAAAATAAAAGTTGGAGGGACTCGAGCACCAGTCCTTTAGTCTTGATCTCTTCCCATGCGGTCATCAAGCTTTCGATCCCTTAAAAGAAAGGTCTTTAATAGTCGACGACTCCTTGCGGACGACGATATGCAGCAGGCAGTTACAGACTTCTACATCTACATACATACTCCGCAATCCAACACACGGTGCGTAGCGGAGGGTACATCGTACCACAACTAGCATCTTCTCTCCCTGTTCCACTCCCAAACATAACGAGGGAAAAATGACTGCCTATATGCCTCTGGTTCTGTAAATTTTCTCAGTAGCGATTCACGAAAAGAATGCCTCATTTCCTCCAGAGACTCCCACCCGAGTTCCAACACTCGCGTGATGATCAAACCTACCAGTAACAAATCTAGCAGCCCGTCTCTGAATTGCTTCTATATCCACCCTCAATTCGACCTGATAGGGGTCCCAACCGCTCGAGTAGTACTCAAGGATAGGTCGTATTAGTGTTTTATAAGCGGCCTCCTTTACAGATGAACCACATCTTCCCAAAATTCTACCAATGAACCGAGGACGACTATCCGCCTTCCCCACAACTGCCATTACATGCTTGTCCCACTTCATATCGCTCTGCAATGTTACGCCCAAATATTTAATCGACGTGACTGTGTCAAGCGCTACACTACTAATGGAGAATTCAAACATTACGGGATTCTTTTTCCAATTCATCTGCATTAATTTACATTTATCAATATTTAGAGTTAGCTGCCATTCTTAACATCAATCACAAATCCTGTCCAAGTCTTCTTGTATCCTCCTACAGTCACTCAACGACGACACCTTCCCGTACACCAGAGCATCATCAGCAAACAGCCGCACATTGCTATCCACCCTATCCAAAAGATCATTTATGTGGATAGAAAACAACAGCGGACTTCCCTGGGGCACTCCAGATGATGCCTTCACCTCCGATGAACACTAACCATCGAGGACAACGCACTGGGTTATATTACTTAAGAAGTCTTCGAGCCACTCACATATTTGGGAACCAATCACATATGCTCGTACCTTAGTTAGGAGTCTGCAGTGAGTCACCGAGTCAAACGCTTTCCGGAAGTAAAGGAAGGTGGCATCCGTCTGATACCCTTCATCCATGGTTCGCAAGATATCATGTGAAAAAAGGGCGAGTTGCGTTTCGCAGGAGCGATACTTTCCAAAGCAGTGCTGATGCATGGACAGCAACTTCTCTGTCTCAAGGAAATTCATTGTATTCGAACTGAGGATATGTTCGAGAATCCTGCATCAAACCGATGTTATGGATATTGGTCTTTAATTTGGAGGATCCGTCCTTCTACCCTTCTTATATACAGGCGTCACCTACGCTTTTTTCCAGTCGCTCGGGACTTTACGTTGGGCATGAGATTCGCGATAAATGCAAGCTAATCTTCTTCACACAGCAGAGCACTGTTTTTTACCAAATGGAGATCTTCAACCTGAAGCGTAGGTGAGATGATTGCATCAATGCTTACGGCGAGTTTGCCTGTTGGCGTACCGATTCTGGACCGTATGACCTTCGAATGGAAATTTTTTGATAGCCTCTTATGATGTATATTATCACTCAGGGCAGAGTTGTAGCCATTACTGGAAGCGGTATGTTTGCTAGTTCTGTTTCGGAGGCAGATTAATATAATGGCACAGACATGAAGTGACGCATCGTCGAATGGAAAGGGCTGATTTTTTTTCTTCGTGGAAATTTTAAGTAATACCAACCCTATAAGAAGACGCACACTAAGATGAAAAGTACACCGGCATCCAAATTGAAGCAACAAATTGCTATTTCGCCGTCCTGCTGTGCGGGGTAGCCGTGTGGTCTTAAGCATCTTGTCACGGTTCGCCCGGCTCCCCCGTCGGAGGTTCGAGTCCTCCCTCGGGCATGGGTGTGTGTGTGTGTGATTTGTCCTTAGCGTAAATTAGTTTAAGCTAGATTAAGTAGTGTGTAAGCCTAGGGACCGATGACCTTAGTAGTTAGGTCCCATACAATCTACCACCAAAAAATTCCCCCGTCCTGTGTCTAATTCACGAAATAATCATATAAATTGTCAACTGGTGTCCGTACGATCGTGTTCTGCATCGAATATGGCATTCCGATCAACGGACAACCGCGCCAACGATGACGCCAGGACACCTATGAGACGGGGTAGTGTTTGCCGGGTATTCCCACATCCACAATCGCTGTGAACACAGTCACAGACGGTGCAGCGTGGCACAGAGAAGACGCCTGCTAGACTATCTGCGGAGGAGGACATAGGAAGAATGGAAGAAGGACAGTCGCAAACTGATGTGACCAGAAGGCTTAATGTGAATTGTTCTGTTGTTTCTCGGATGTGGCGAAAATTTATAGAAACTGAAACTGTATCCAGAAGACCAGGGCAGGGCCAACCACATGTGGCACGAGAAAGTGAGGGCCGTTATTTGGTTGTAAGGGCACGATGGTATTTCCTTAGCATTGCATGGCAAGTGGCATCTAACTTCGCAGCGTCCACTGGACATGTTATATCGAGACAAACGGTGTGCAGAATTTGTTGATAATTCTTCCGGGTTATATGGCCGTGGTCCATGGAATTTTTCTATTCATATGCAAAGGAGCATAAAAGTCTTTGCCGACTGGGAAAAATAGATAAATCGGCCGTTGCGGAACATGCACTGCAGTCAGGTGACCATGTAGTTAAGTTTTCTGAAACTACAGTTTTAAGTGCTACCACGAACTATTATCCACGACTGTATAGGGAGGCTTTTGAAATTTATAAACATGAAGATAATTTTAAAAGAAAACAAGAGGCCTTGAAATTAAGCGAGATATGGACAGTGGCGTTACAGAATCGATAAGTGATTTTTATCTATGACAAACTATTATCGATAGTTACATTTTATTTTTGACTAGTTTTCTCTCTGCTCCTATGTGCAAGATAGACGACGCCCACTTTGCTCGGTATTTAGGCCGCTCTCCGACTCCCGACTCGTCAGTCGGCAGGACTCAGCAGGACCAGCCATACCTCTGAAGATGTCCAACGTGGTACTGGGCGGAACGTTAGGAACAGAAAAAGTCCATGGACCACGGCCATATAACTGGGAAGAATTATCAACAACAGTACCACCCAGTCGTGAAAGCCTTCATTGTATGGTGTGCAGAAGGCTTCATGAGAGCGGTCTTCAGTGTACGTGTACCTCTGACGCGTGTTCACAGACGGGAACCACTAGATTGGACTCGTCACATTCCACCTGAACCGCCGAACATTGGGCCAATATTCTTTTCACAGATGAGTCTCGATTTGGTGCTGAAAGTGATTCTCGACGGACGTTCACCTGGAAGCTTTCGGAACCCAAATATAGTGGAGAGAGACCGATATCGAAGATGATCCCTATTTGTGTGTCTCTTCATGAAATTGTAGGGGTGAATCAGCTAGGTTTAACTGCCGTCAGGTATCGTGATGAGATCTTGGGACCTCATGTGCGTTGTTGCGAGGCGCTGTGGGTCGTACTGATGGACGATAATGCACAACCTCATAGAGCACAGGTGGTTTTCTTGGATACGGAAGATACTGCACGCATGAAGTGAATTGTTCGCTCTCCCGATTTGAATATGATAGAGGACGTCTGGGATGCACTAGGGAGACCGATTTCATCCCGTCAGCGTCCAACAACCACATCCCAAGACTTGCGAGCAGCTTCTGCACGAAGAATGTGTGTTATTGCCTCAACATGAGACTGAAGCCATCTTTCAAAGCAAGCCCCTCATTGCTGCCACAGCTAGTAACACCCCATACGAAGAACATTTTTGTCTACCGACATGCATGTCGCAGTTGCTTACGTTCTGTATTATTTACACTGTTTCTACTTCACTATCAACTGATTGTACTGTTTTGTGACAAAATAAACGCAACCTTGCAAGACTTCCATTTGTTAATTTAATTTTGGACGCCAGCGTATTTTGAAAACTGATAAAAGAACTCTTGTAGAAGGAGGATCGAATACTTTTTGTCGTATATGCATTAAAAATGCCACATGCCACTTGTTGGACCACATGCTCCCTGTATTAGACTGTTCACTTCAACTTCCTCTTCACTGCAGCGATACGTTCTAACAATGACAGTGTATGCATACAACAAAAAATAAATATCAACATGCATTAAATTTGTCCTACCTCGTAAACCATTCACTGTTATGAATGTATCAAAGTGAAGATTTTTGTTCAGAATCACTAATAAAATCACACCTCGAAGCATGTACCGAGTGGTTATAATTGAAGTGCAGCTACTCGTGGAACTCCAGTGTGGGCTATAATTATCATATGGCAGCGAAACCGATTTATGCAGGAGAAAAACTAATTCTAATTTTGCCCACCAACTGTAAATCTGGCGCTGTAGACTGTTTATATGACAGTATGACATCCGTACTGTCATTTGACAAGCCATAACGCTTAATAATAAAATCAACGTTATGCATTTCTCACTTGGTTTACCTTTTTTGCTCATGTCCCATTCTTAATCCAATACATACGGAAACATCTTTCTTGCGTTCATAGCACTAGATTTGCACCTGTTGGCCAAAATTGAAACTAATTTTTTCCCAGTCTAAATCCGTCCCTCATTAATGCTTTAGCATATCTAAGAAGTTTCGCTGCCATACGATAATTACAGCTCACACTGGATCTCTGTGAGTAGCTACACATTAACTGTAACCACCTGGTATCTTTCCTCTTAACTCACCCTGTATCTTTTAGATAAGCTAAATCATTATGGTTTGAGTGGGGCAGTGCACAAATGGTTTAATTCATACTTAACTGGAAGAATGCAGAAAGTTGAAATAAGTGGTTCGTGTAATGTTAAAACAACAGCTGATTCCTCAAACTGGGGTGCTATCAAGCACGGGGTCCCACAGGGTTCGGTCTTAGGTCCTTTACTGTTCTTGATATACATTAATGACTTACCATTCCACATTGATGAAGATGCAAAGTTAGTTCTTTTTGCTGATGATACAAGTATAGTAATAACATCCAAAAACCAAGAACTAAGTGATGTAATTGTAAATGATGTTTTTCACAAAATTATTAAGTGGTTCTCAGCAAACGGACTCTCTTTAAATTTTGATAAAACACAGTATATACAGTTCCGTACAGTAAATGGCACAACTCCAGTAATAAATATAGAATTTGAACAGAAGTCTGTAGCTGAGGTAGAATTTTCAAAATTTTTAGGTGTGTCCATTGATGAGAGATTAAACTGGAAGCAACACATTGATGGTCTGCTGAAACGTCTGAGTTCAGCTACGTATGCTATTAGGGTTATTACAAATTTTGGTGATAAGAATCTCAGTAAATTAGCTTACTATGCCTACTTTCATTCACTGCTTTCGTATGGCATCATATTCTGGGGTAATTCATCGTTGAGTAGAAAAGTATTCATTGCACAAAAACGTGTAATCAGAATAATTGCTGGAGCCCACCCACGGTCATCCTGCAGACATCTATTTAAGGATCTAGGGATCCTCACAGTAACCTCACAGTATATATATTCCCTTATGAAATTTGTTGATAATAATCCAACCCAATTCAAAAGTAATAGCAGTGTGCATACCTATAACACCAGGAGAAAGGATGATCTTCACTATGCAGGGTTAAATCTGACTTTGGCACAGAAAGGGGTAAATTATGCTGCCACAAAAGTCTTTGGGCACCTACCAAACAGCATCAAAAGCCTGACAGATAGCCAACTAACATTTAAAAATAAATTAAAAGAATTTCTAGATGACAACTCCTTCTACTCATTGGCTGAATTTTTAGATATAAACTAAGTCAAAAAAAACTTAATCATTAGTGTCATGCAATATTTTGTGTAATGTAATTTCTTGTACAGACATCTTTTATTAACCTGACACGTTCCACATCATTACGAAGTGTCGTATTCATGATCTATGGAACAAGTATTAAGATAATCTAATCTAATCTATGCTCTGAGAATGATTTTGAAGTGTGTGGTGCAGGGTACTTTTATCGTACCACATATTGCTTTCTTCATGCTCTGTGAGAAAAAGGCTTTCACACACGAGTGAGAGCCGTTATTTACCTCAATTTATATAAACCATTTCCACGGGATCGATGTACAGGGGCTAAAAATAACTGGCATTTGTGTCCTGAAAGATTATTCTTGCTATTTTCCAAGCAGGTTCTCGAGCAATGTACGTCGTATAATCGCAGGTTACTATGTCCACGAGTAGCCGGACATGAGCACACTTGTTAGAATCCAAGAGAGAAAAGGATGAAGCCACAAGCTGTAGGGCTCCAGAGGAGTGGTCGAGGCACACACGACTGGCTGACGGCGGAAAAGGCGTAGACTTGGAGAAGCCCAAAGCGATCTATGAAACAACGAGTTGCAAAGCGGAAACCCTTTGCCACAACTGTGTCAACAGGTCACAAACAAAGAAGTTTCCGAAACTAGACCAAGGACAAGAAACAAGAGCCAATATCAGATGCGAGTACTTTTTTTCATTCCCTTCCGTGAGGGAGGGAGAGGGGGAAGAGTGGGGTGGGTAGCGGACCGCTTGAGAGCTGCTTCATGCTTTGTTCAATGCTAAATGTGATTTCAATAACTTATCTTTGTTGTTGAGACATTATTATTTACAGATCACACTGCTCTATGCAGTAACTGTTTACTACATTATTTGAATTTTGTTAATAAATGATGGCACAGTGTGGAATTTGCACTGAGATAACAAAAGTCATGGAACACCATCTAATGTCTTGTCAGACCTTCTTTTGCCCGGCGTAGTGCAACAACTCGACGTAATATCGACTCAACAAGTCGTTGGAAGCCCCTGCAGAAATATTGAGCCATGGTGTGTCTACAGCCGCAAGTAATTACGAATGTGTTGCCAGTACAGAATGCTGCGCACAAACTGACATCGCTTAAATATTCGATAACATCCATGTCGGGTGGTCTGAGTGGCCAAGTCATTCACTCGAATTGTCCAGATTGTTCTTCAAACCAATTGCGAACAACTGTGGCCCAGTGACATGGCGGATTATCATCTATAAAAAATCCTTCATTGTCTGGGGACATAAAAGTCCGTGAATGGCTACAAATGGGTCTCCATGTAGCTAAACTGGGCCAGAGGTCCCAGCCCACGCCATTATGGAGCCACCACCTTGCCTAACACCTTGTTGACAACTTGGGTCCATAGCTACGTGGAGTCGGCGCCACACGCGAACCCTACTATTATCTCTTGCCAACTGATATCGGGGCTCATATGACCAGGCCACAGTTTCACAGTCTTCTAGGGACCAACCGATACGGACGTCAGCCTAGGAGAGGCGCTGTAGGCGATATCATGCTATTCACAAAGAGACTAGGTTGGGTTGTTCTTCTCTTCAAACATTTTAACTTTCTTATTCTTAATTTTTTTCTTTGTTAATACAGGGTGTTACAAAAGGTACGGCCAAACTTTCAGGAAACATTCCTCACTCACAAATAAAGAAAAGATGTTATGTGGACATGTGTCCGAAAACGCTTAATTTCCATGTTTGAGCTCATTTTAGTTTCGTCAGTATGTACTGTACTTCCTCGATTCACCTCCATGATTTCATACGGGATACTCTACCTGTGCTGCTACTTTTACAAGTACGATGCAACATGTGGTTCATGGAGCTCCTTCACATTTCAGTTGAACTGTTCGTACGCTTCTCAACAACAGATTCGGTGACCGATGGATTGGTAGAGGTGGACCAATTCCATGGCCTCCACGCTCTCCTGACCTCAACCCTCTTGACTTTCATTTAGGGGGGTATTTGAAAGCTCTTGTCTATGCAACCCTGGTACCAAATGTAGAGGCTCTTCGTGCTCGTATTCTGGACGGCTGTGATACAATACGCCATTCTTCAGGGCTGCATCAGCGCATCAGGGATTCCATGCGACTGAGGGTGGATGCATGTATCCTCGCTAACGGGGGACATTTTGAACATTTCCTGTAACAAAGTGTTTGAAGTCACCCTGTTTCTGTGTGTGTCCATTCCATGATTAATGTGATTTGAAGAGAAGTAATAAAATGAGTTCTAACATGGAAAGTAAGCGTTTCCGGACACATGTCCACATAACATATTTTCTTTCTTTGTGTGTGAGGAATATTTCCTGAAAGTTTAGCCGTACTTTTTTGTAACACCCTGTATAAATGTCGATGAATGGTAGCACTGAAAATCTATTAAGTGAATTTAACAGTTATAGAAACGGTTGTTCAGAAGTGTTTGCTAAATTACCAGAACTTAAAAAACATAAATCTTAATGTAATTTCAAAAGCTGAACTTTTACCTACTAAATTTGGGGATAACATTTTATTATTTTTCGATGGAAAATATAAAATATCTCTTCCAAGCCGATATACTAAAATTTTTAAAAACGATGATGATAAATTACATAAACTTGAAAATTTACATTTTCTTTATCGTGTTAAAAGAAGTAAATAAAGAGCGACCTATTCATGTTATCGAGTTTGAATACTTTTTAAAACATTTGATTTTTTCTTTTAATTAAATGAAGATTTCCTTTGCTGTACTTTTCTAAGTTTTTTTTTAAATAGCTCAGCTTTCTTCGTTATTTTTGTTTCCATTGTATTCAGGTAAAATTTAATTTTTCGAAATGGGGGAGATGAGAAGTTGGGGAAAACTGGGAACTTATATCTTTGGTCAGGATCCTGGAAATTTGACTCTGAAATGGTCATTGCTCTAGAATCGGCATAGGCATACTACTTGACAGTGGTCGACATTCCTGCTAGTGCTGTGGCATGTATTCTAACCGTGGTCTAACACGGAGCTGTTTGAGTGCTGGATCTGTCTGTCCTGTACATGTCACACTAATCCTTGTCTTTTTTGTTCTTTCTTTGGGATGTCTGTTTGGAGAGAGTGCCAAAATACCTCGCCGTGTCATGCGGTGTCGTTCCACGCAGTCGGCCGCAGTTGTGAACTACGCTCGCCGCCAGTTACGCCGCAGCGTTTCCTACAGCCGCCACCGCCGCGTGAGGGCGCTGCCAGGAATGCTTACGCCGCTGCCTATGAGAAGCAAGCATCCCCTGTATGTAGTCTCAGCGGCGGGTCTACTGAAGTTCAAACATCAGTGCACACAGCCATTTCCAGTGTTTGCCATTTCATAACATTTACAGACACTGATAGCAGTCATGGCTGGTCACCTACGTATTTGCCATTGTATTGAAGACTAACGGAACCGCAAACCTTTTTATCTGTAATTCCTGTATCTGTTATATGTATTTCAGCGTTCAAATCCACTGTTAGGAACCCTGTATTCACTAAAAAACAACAAAAAGGGGAAAAGTATGTTACAAAATGTGACTTAGTTGTAGCTGTATACCACAGAGAGTGAGTCGTATTGCCCTTTTATCTTGGTTCTTGTTTTTGCTTAAGCTCTGGTAAAGGAAGAGTCGTGCTTGATACTACTGGTGACCAACCATGTTTCTAATTTAGACATATAAATGATTTCCTTTGCACAGTTCTTCTTCGGTTTTCTGAGAGACAGTACGCAGTATTATCTGCAAAACTTGCTACTGCTTCCTCGTTATCATATGAGGTTGGTATATCTGTTGAATATAATGTGTACAACAATGGAGACAGAATGCAGAACCGCAGTACACCGGCTTGTGGTGAGAGGAAGTCTGAAGTACAGTTTATACCGGCCGTGAAGAATACTAGTCTTACCAATTCATCAAATTCTCACCTCTCCTCATTCACACACAACACCTCCAAACAATCTACACCATCCGCAGTTACGACTCCAATAACCCTATCATTTCCCCTCTACTTACCAATCCTCTTATGCTGCCACGCATTCACCAACAAATTCCATGAATCCTCTTCTTACAAACCCTCCACATGTTCTTCCAACGAAACTTCAACCATCTCCCCTTCCTAAATCATGACTATGTGCCGACATTACTCGTCCATTAGCTATAGGTACACGCCACACAGTCAGCCTTATCAGAGCATTCTGTACCTCCCCCCCCCCCCAACATTTCCTTACCCTCATTGTCCCCCATCTACCTTTCTCTCCCCACCCCCACTCACGACAACTATTAGTGTCACCAATCCCCCCCCTCCACTTCACCCCTTTTTCTTTCACAACAGCCACACCTATACCATCGCTGCTACGCACCATCACATTCCTACCCTTCTCACCTGCCAATCTTTTCCCCTTCATCAATTGGCCCTCTATCCTATGACGAGTCCTTCCAGTTTCTGGTGACAGGGAAGAGCTTCTATTAAGTAAGTGTTTCGGCTGAATGTTTTAAATGTGCCCTTATTGTGTTTCATTTTACTTTTTATTATTACTGCTTTTAACTACCAATGGAAGAAGTCATCTATTAGATATCTAAAAATTTACATTTCATTTTTCACCTCCAAAAAGTGTGAAACTCAATGTCAATATCTCCACTATATGTCTCTTGTTTTTCGTCTCAATTTTATATGATCAGTTGGCTGAAGAGAGGGCTACCTGTGCCGCCACCGAGCGAGGTGGCGCAGTGGTTAGCACACTGGACTCGCATTCGGGAGGACGACGGTTCAATCCCGTCTCCAGCCCTCCTGATTTAGGTTTTCCGTGATTTCCCTAAATCGTTTCAGGCACATGCCGGGATGGTTCCTTTGAAAGGGCACGGCCGATTTTCCTTCCCAATCCTTCCCTAACCCGAGCTTGTGCTCCGTGTCTAATGACCTCGTTGTTGACGGGATGTTAAACACTAACCACCACCACCACCACCACCTGTGCCGCTGTCAGCTCATCCAACTACTCAAATGATTCAAGGGGTATTAAATAACAATTAACTATTAACTAGTGTATTCACATAGCGCGAGCACAGCCGTGTGTCCATACTGTTCCATCTATCGGCCATCTAGGTCCGTTTCCTCTGGCGGACATTCACTTTCGGGGAGTCCGAAACCAGACAAATGTCTGCCACTTGAAGGTCTTGGATATTGGTGTTACACTCTGTCCCTACCCAAAGAAGCATCTTATCATTCGAGCCACACTTCTTTTGTAGCGATACAGTATGCAATATCACGAAAAACCTTCCGCCTACACTTCAATTGGTACAGTACAGTGCGTAGAATGGTATGTTAATAATATAACGATTTTTGTCATAGTAGTTTTGTGTTTAGTGAGAAACTGAAAAGGGTTTGTTTTTTCTTTTGTCGCATATACATCGCAGAGACACGGCGAATACCGAAGGCTATTCTTCGCGCAAGGGTGGTTGTCAAGTCGCCGAACTCAGAACTCACGACAACAAGAAGCCTAATGCTGTACCATATCTTTCGCGGCTTATACAATGAAAATAAATGAACCATAATGAATGTCATTTGTATTGTGTGGATTCGGTTTGGCCATGCTGGAGTCACTTTATATGGGATGTCCATAAATGGTTACCCTGATTTCAAGATTAAATATTAATTATATGTATGATGATAACGTTTGTCTTTTGTTGCAGGTCTGCTAGGGAACCCATGAGGTTCCTGTAACCTGTGGCTCCTTCAGCACTATGGTCACAAGTGGCTTCCCTCCAAAGCAAACTCAGTGTGTTATGTGGCTAGCAGAAACACAATCACCGATTACTGTGCAACGAAAATTTGTCTCCCATTGTCCGCCCCAATAGCTGATCGCTCAGCGCGTTGGAATGCCACGCACGGGGGCCCGGGTTCGACTCCCGGATGAGGTAGGAGATTTTCTCCCCTCAGAGATTGTGCTCTTCTCGTCCCCACTGTCGACACACAAGTCGCCCATTGTGGCGTCGCACTCAGTAAGACTTGCATTTGGTGGCAGAACTTCGCTCCTGGAGACTCCCGGTCACAGACGCCATACGCTCATTTCCATTTGTCTCCCATTATGGAACGAAAGCACCTGATGTCTAATTAATGAGAGCATAGTTGGAAACATTTTCAGCAATGGGGTCGATTGCAAAACGCGCAAGCTGCGACAGACCATCTATTTCGGTGGAGACAGTGCAGGCAGTTCGAGCTGCCTTCACAAGGTGGCCACGGAAATCGATGAGACAAACTTTGCGGGAGCTTGATGTGCGAAAGAGTACAGCGCATAAAATGGTTCACAAACGTCTTAAATTGTATGCGTATAAGGTCCGTGAGGAAAATGACTTCTTTAAGCGCGCGTGTTTTTCTGATGAAGCTACATTTCATATTTGTGGCTCAGTTAACCGCCATAATGTGCCGGTCTGTGATCAGAAAATCCTCAGGTCATAAGGGAACATATTTGGGATAGTGCAAAGACTAATGTGTTTTGTGGGTTAATGTGCGATAGATTCAAATGGTTCAAATGGCTCTGAGCACTATGGGACTTAATTTCTTAGGTCTTGAGTCCCCTAGAACTTAGAACTACTTAAACCTAACTAACCTAAGGACATCACACACATCGATGCCCGAGGCAGGATTCTAACCTGCGACCGTAGCGGTCGCGCGGCTCCAGACTGTGGCGCCTAGCCCGTAAAACCGCTCGGCCACCACGTCCGGTAGGCGGGGGGGTTAGTCGGCGACCAAGAGTTGAGTGATATAATGTGTGGGTTCAACTGGATGTACGTTGCAACAGTTATGTATGAAGAGGCTTGCACAGGTTGGACTTGTGTAGATGCTGCATCAAACAAGGTTTCAGAAAAAGGTCACAACAACTACAAAAAAGGGCAACACGGTCGACCACAGACTTGTTTCACCCACAGGACAGTAACAGATATGGGAATGGGAAGCTTGAAGGCAATGTCAAGAACTCCTCAAAAAACTATACAGAAAATTTTAAGTACGAGCAGTGTGGTGGGGTTCTATATTTGGTAACGGAAGTGCATATTTCCGTCTGAGACCGGCAGCGGTCGCGGCTCCACTGGAGCCAGTGTTGCGCTCCCACTGAACGGCCTTCACTGGCTCTGGACTGTGAGTGCTTCCACACAGGGCGGCCGGCGGCGGCCGCTCAGACCACCCGCACTCACACCCGCTTCACTACGCAGACGCTGCCCAGTCGCAGCTGCAACTCCGTCGTTGGTGCTTAGTAAAGAGGCTCACATCCCGGTTGGTACTGTGACAACTGGATTCCGTTTCCTCCTGCATCATTTGTAATAAGTCTTCATACGCTACGAGAAATACAAGTTAACTAAATAATCTGTTTGTTATATTAACTTGTTCGCTGATCATTTCCTCTCCTTGGCGCTTTCCAACGACTGCAGTTGCCGCACAAATTTATAGACAGTTCATACTACACCTCTCTACATATCACATATTTAACTACTCTGAGTGTAGTAGCATTCAATTAGCCATTCTTCCTGCGCTCGGTTGCGAATGGAACAGGCAAAAACCCAAGTACACAACTGGCCATTAAAATTGCTACACCACGAAGCTGACGTGCTGCAGACGCGAAATTTAACCGACAGGAAGAAGATGCTGTGATATGCAAATGATTAGCTGTTCAGAGCATTCACACAAGGTTGGCGCCGGTGGCGACACCTGCAACGTGCTGACATGAGTTATGTTTATTACCGATTACTCATACACAAACAGCAGTTGACCCCCGTTGCCTGGTGAAACGTTGTTGTGATGCCTCGTGTAAGGAGAAGAAATGCATACCATCGCTTTTCCGACTTTGATAAATGTCGGATTGTAGCCTATCGCGATTGCGGTTTATCGTATCGCGACATTACTGCTAGCGTTGGTCGAGATCCAATGACTGTTAGCAGAATATGGAATCGGTGGGTTCAGGAGGGCAATACCGAACGCCGTGCTGGATCCCAATGGCCTCGTATCACTAGCAGTCGAGATGACAGGCATCTTATCCGCATGGCTGTAACGGATAGTGCAGCCAAGTCTCGATCCCTGAGTCAACAGATGGGGACGTTTGCAAGTCAACAACCATCTGTACGAACAGTTCGACGACGTTTGCAGCAGCATGGACTATCAGCTCGGAAACCATGGCTGCTGTTACCCTTGACGCTGCATCACAACAAGACGGCCTGCGATGGTGTACTCAGCGACGAACCTGGGTACACGAATAGCAAAACGTCATTTTTTCTGATGAATCCAGGTTCTGTTTACAGCATCATGATGGTCGCATCCGTGTTGGTGACATCGCGGTGAATGCACATTGGAAGCGTGTATTCGTCATCGCCATACTGGCGTATTACCTGGCGTGATGGTATAGGGTGCTATTGGTTACACGTCTCGGTCACCGCTTGTTCGCATTGACGGCACTCTGAACGGTGGAAGTTACATTTCAGATGTGACCCGTGGCTCTACCCTTCATTCGATCCCTGCGAAACCCTACATTTCAGCAGGATAATGCGCGACCCCATGTTGCAGGTCCTGTACGAGCGTTTCTGGCTACAGGAAATGTGCGACTGCTGCTCTGGCCAACACATTCTCCAGATCTCTCACCAACTGAAAACGTCTGGTCAATGGTGGCCGAGCAACGCCAGTCACTACTCTCGATGAATTGTGTTATCGTGTTGAGATTGCATGGGCAGCTGTAGGTGTATACGCCATCCAAGCTCTGTTTGACTCAATGCCCAGGCGTATCAAGGTCGTTATTACGGCCAGAGGTGGTTGTTCTGGGTACTGAGGTCTCAGGATCTATTCACCCAAATTGCGTGAAAATGTAATCACATGGCCGGCCGCAGTGGTCGTGCGGTTCGCTACGGTCGCAGGTTCGAATCCTGCCTCGGGCATGGATGTGTGTGATGATCTTAGGTTAGTTATGTTTAATTAGTTCTAATTTCTAGGCGACTGATGACCTCAGAAGTTAAGTCGCATAATGCTCAGAGCCATTTGAACCATTTTTTGTAACACATGTCAGTTCTAGTATAATATATTTGTCCAATGAATACCCGTTTATCATCTCCATTTCTTCTTGGTGTAGCAATTTTTATGGCCAATAGTGTACTTGGTTACATGGCAAGTACTATTGGCCATACACTGACCCATTCAATATCATAGCAGGCGGTCGCAGTTATTGTTGCGGCGTAAAGTCAAGCGCCATAAAGCCTGTCGGAAACAAAGAGCAGAGAGGGCTGTGAAGAAGACGTCAGCCAATTGCGCGCTGGCCGACCCCTCTCGAGGACGACAACGCCATATCAGCGGCCACTAGGCGAAGAGAACATAAGCGCTGCACCGAATGGCTGCGGCCCAGTTCTACGACTGCTACATCAGCATTAAGATTAGGCACTTAAAGACCAGCATCTTCGGAATAGTATATACTGAAGAGATTTCTGATTTTCATGTCGCCCTTTGCTTGCGACACTGTCAAAGTATTGTCACTGTTCATTTCGTAATAAAACTCATCAACACGATTTGTTTCAATGTTGTCTAACGATCCGAGAAAGCAGGTTTCCTAGGCACCCCATGTTTGACGAATAGGTAGGATACAACAGTTATAATCCACGGAACTTAAAAACAATTAGCTAAATAGCTTCCCTGTGCTTTGTAGTCTATGGATGTAGATAACGATGCAGAGTTGAAAGATAGCAGCGTGGTTTAACATGGGCAATTCAGTGATCAAAATATTCTCAGAACTCATACCAAGCTAACACATTCCAGTGTTGTACGCGTTAGCCTGCCTGGGAAGAATATATAATGAAAGGGGGGAACTTGTGTGAAAATTGGACATGCCTTCAGTAGTAGTAATAGACTTTAAAGTTCCACTTTATTTAGCACTGTCCTCTTTACGAGAGAATTAAAGTAAAAGTAAATATTACATGACTCAAGTAATGACAGATGTTCTCTTGACATCTGAAATGACCGAGTACTGACAGTGACATAATAATGTAACGGACCATAATAACGAGACCACGAGACAGCAAAAACTCTGGAGGCAAACTCACCTTCTGAAATCTGAAATAGTTACTAAAGCAAAGGGATTCTTTGTTCAGCCTTACAGCTCGTACGTCATGAACGAGGATTATCACTGAGCTAATAAGTGAGCTGAAGACGTAAAACCCTTTCCCAAGTTATTCTTGCACCAGGTATTAGCGCAAAGCCTCACACTTACTCTATACTACCCCTTTGAAAAATCATTACTTACTTAGACGGATGAAAGGAACAAAACAGAAATTAGTATCTGCGATTTTCTGTCAATTTACCAATTTAGAACCGTTTTAACAGAACTCAACAAACACAAAATGTGCAAAAATGAGATACAGATGTATCCGTGTACTTCTAAATGAACGAACCCATTGCAGTAAACGGACTTCACGAAAACTTCTTAGTTGCTTACAAAACTGTAAAATTTTTCTGAACTCGATATCTACAGAAAACTAGTTTTACCGTATGAGAGGCTGGCAGCGCGAGTGGTACAAGTGACATTTCGCAAAAGAATTACGTAGACACACTTTTGGAAATTTAAAATGCGGATCTCTTCTCAGTAAAAGAAGGACAAGCTATTTTCTGCACAATGCTGCACTCTGTGAAGATAATGTTTACGCTCTGAGCTAGTGTCTGCACTGCATTGAGGATACAACTAGTACAAGTGAAATGGTGGACAGAAGAAGAATTGCTGCATTGCTACTATTTCTAATGAACGGTCAGATACGCACTGTTTTTAAAAAAATACAGCAACAGCCTAACATGTAGTATTCTAAGAGTGCGTACAGTAATACTTCACACATGTTTAAACAAGTCATATTTTGAAATACCCGCTTGTAAGTCTTAAGGCAATACCAGCATATCGACACAACAGATCATAAGATCTTTCAACCTGGAAATACCTATATGGAATGCGATAAAGATTTTGGAGCACTTCAAACACGTATTTGTTTCCCAAGACAGAGTGGAAGCAGTGAAGCATGTGAGCAGAACATTTTCCATAAAGGAAATGAAAACAGAAAACCTTCTCTCAGTTGAAGTAATGAATGCCATAGCAAAGGATAAAGTTGATAAAGACACAGAAAGAGACGATATACAACGGAGGAATACCAGATGGATCGGTATCAGCAAATAAAAATCGTCGCACAATGCAGCTGAGGTATTCAATAAACTGTGATCTCGAGTTTACAGAACCAGATTTTCGGGGACCCTATTTCGATCCCTCATCACTACCTCATCTGCAGCATCAACAGGAGTCTGAAATAAAATTTGAGAAATGGAAAAATATTGAGGGGATAGAGTATATCCCTCCGCGTTATCATGAGTTCTGCAACAATATATGCCATTTCCAGGACGTCATCAAAGAGGGGAAGGAGGTTCAAAGATGTTACGATCTATTGTGTCAATATGCACAACACTACGGTACAGCATCACGAGTTTTGCTCACGCGT
Organism: Schistocerca gregaria; assembly: GCF_023897955.1. Lineage (NCBI taxonomy): Eukaryota > Metazoa > Arthropoda > Insecta > Orthoptera > Acrididae > Schistocerca > Schistocerca gregaria. The sequence goes on from NC_064926.1 coordinate 209,200,531, forward strand.
GGCATTCTACAAAAGAAAAGAAAAGGGCGACCTGTTCCACTTGGAAAAAAAAACAACAAAAAACATAACTTTCTGAAGTAAAGATCACGTGATGCAGTTGTAGAAAGTGACTATGAATAACCTGATGTATGTGTTCATGTGTCTTCATATTTTAATTTTATTTGCTATTTGCCTGTTGTTTTTCAGCTTGTTATATTAATTTTTCTATAATTACTCACATGTACTTGTTTTATAATCAAGTATTGCACTTGTATGTATATCATGCGTGTTGTACAAAAATTTTCAAAATATAGCACAGTTTTCCATTTGTACCTGTTTGCACCAAAAAAGTTCGTAGATGAAAGGAGAATCAGTATTCCTAATATATCATAAAAAGGTGCAGAGTTACTACAATCTTTAACCATATCTTTCCATAGTAACTCACAATTTATAAATCGTCACTTAACTTCTGCTGTCATTTACTCAGTTTGCTTCAGCCAGCACTTGTAACACTGGCACACATGCCCCTCAAATGCGAACGTCTACTCCTTGTGGTAGACGTATTGTTACTTTCCTACAAAGTAGCGCAACTGCATTCCTAATAGTGCTCAGACTTCAAGCCACCTGACAGGGTATTTGATACTTTTAGAAAGGAACTGAGAAAACTTAAAACCATAACGTTACCATCACACTATCACAAAATACTGATGTGCTATTGTACCTGTATGGATGTGGCCAAGCGCTGGCACATGTAAGATTTCAATACCTCTGCCAGCAGATGTATAAAACAGAAGCTACCACTTAAAATGTCTGTACCCAGAGTTCCTCAAATATACAGTTTCATGGCCATGCAAAGACGAAAAAAATTGAGACCCCAAAAAATAATCTAGAGAAAGAAATTTGGGGATGCATTTGTCTGGGTAACATATTTAAGTGATTAACCTTGCTGGATTACAGGTTCATGTATGCACGAGATAAGCCATTGGAAATGTGAAGTGCTGGTACATTAGTAATCGGTGTAGATATTAGAATGTTGAATGCTAGCATGTAAACGTGCATGCGTTATATTATACAGGTGCTGGATGTCAGTTTGTGGGATAAAGTTGCATGCCTGTTGCACTTGGTTGGTCAATATAGGGGCGGTTTATACTGTTCGTGGATGATGTTGGAGTTATCTTCCGATGACGTTTCAAAAGGCTCTGGCTCTGAGCACTATGCGACTTAACTACTGGGGTCATAAATCGCGTAAAAGTAATTAAACCTAACTAACCTAAGGACATCACACACATCCATGCCCGAGGCAGGATTCTAACCTGCGACCGTAGCGGTCGTTCGGCTCCAGACTCTAGCGCCTAGAACCGCACGGCCACTCCGGCCGGCGATGATGTTTCATATGTGCTCCAATTGAGACAGATATGGTGATCGAGCAGGCTAGGGAAATATGTCGACACAGTCAGTAGAGCATGTTGGGTTACAACAGCGGTATGTGGGCAACCGTTATTCTGTTGGAAAACACCACCCTTTGGAATGCTGCTCATTAATGGCAGCAGATAGCTCCAGTTACCAGACTGAGGTACAGATTTGTAGTCTGGTTGCGTGGGATAACAACGAGAGCGCTCCTGCTGTCATACGAAATCACGTCCCTCGCCGTAACTGCAGGTGTAGGTCCAGTGTGTCTAGCATACAAACAGGTTGGTTGCAGGCCCTCAACTGCCCTCCTAACCATCATATTGTCACCACTGGCACAGAGGCAGAACCGGCTTTCATCACAAAACACAACAGCCCTCCATCCTGTCCTCTATTGAGCTCTCGCTAGACACAACTGAAGTCCCAAATGGCGGTGGTTTGGAGTTACCAGAATCCGCGCTATAGAACGTCTGACTCGGAGCCGTCCTTGAAGTACCCGATTTGTAACAGTTTCTTGTGTCATTGTGGTGCCAACGTCTGCTCAAATTGCTGCTGCAGATGCATTATGATGTGCCAGAGCCATATGCCGAACACGATGACCTGCCCTCTCGTTAGTGACGTGTAGCCGTCCGGAGTTCGGTCTTCTCGCGATTGTACATTCTCGTGACCACTGCCAGCCGGTAGTCATGTACTGTGGCTGCATTCCTCACAAGGCTCGCTGCGATATTGCAGAAGAAACTTCCAGTTTCTCGTAGCCTTGTTACAGATCTCGTTCAAACTAAGTGAGGTGTTGATAACGAGTCTTTGTCGCTTGAAAGGCATTCTTGACTAGCTTCCGCTCACCACGTCCAATCTCAAATGTAAGTGACGTTCACGACAGCTACAGCGTGTATTTAAAGCACACCCGGTTTACATCTTCATAGTAGCGTTACCAGCGCCACTCTTATACGGCTGTAGCGTGTGATGTAGAAAGACGGCTTCCAACTTTCGTTTGCGTCGCACAACTTCTTGTTGCTATTTTTTTCCGTCACTGTAGATCAGTCAGCTGTAAAAAACCTAGAATTCATGTGAACGTTCTATGGGGAATGCCTTGAGTCTTGCTATGAACACGACAGTGAAAATAATGAAGTACATTTTCTTAATGAACAAATTTATGAAATTATTATTTTTTCAGTTAGTTAAAATAAATCAGAATGTTACTGCCACATAATAATTAATCTATAGATGTTCAGTTTTGGAAAAAGCCATGACTTTAAAATATTTTTTATTTGCTACTGAATGCTGATAGACATAATTCCATCACTGTATTATGTATCTATAGTTTATTTGTGAAATATAATTTTGTAAGGCATCAGCGATGAATACTATTAAAATAATTGAATATAATGCATTTCATGAAAATTTGGTTTTTCGTAGATTTTGACTACTGTGAAACTGGTCCTTAATTATTATTGGATCTTGAGAATACAAAGATTTTACACACAATAGTTAGATTAACGTTACATGATTCACAATGTGCTATCAAACGGTCATATAAAGACCTGCTTCACAAGATAGATTTTAAAAACGTAAGATTCAAAGCCTTTTGTTGAATTAAATACCGGCATACAAAACGGGATCACGAATCAGATAGAATACGCAAACACAACGGTATCTGCTCCACATTCATCGCAGCTGCAAATGCCACATTGCAGGTCATTCCGCAAGAGCGTCAATTCAACCTCACTGTTCCAATATAGCTCGAAAGGTCATAAAATAAAATAAACACATTATCTAGTATCCGGGGTCGATGTCTAGAAAATATTACGTTCGATTGTGAGTTCCACTGTACCAATGGAAACCATAAGCTGCTTTTAGGTATCGCTCTCCGTCTTTCTCAGTGGAGCCACGTTCAAAAGCAACCGTACCAGACACTAGCAAAGCAGACATTCACTCCAGACCATTACTGCTCTGTGTACACTTGTTATTATTATGTTTACTTCTAAAGATCCTGCGTCGTATATTGATATCCATGACATGCTCTACACATTATTTAAGTGATGATAAATGTAACGTTGTGGCGTAAACCATTTAACTCTTTGGTGAACATGGTTTATGACTGAAACCGATCGACTTTTCAGTTTAAAATCAAAGCGGCTGATGTTCAAACATGCGTTTTATTCATTATCTCCTTCCTACCTATTTCCCATCCTGTTTCCTTCCAGTCCTTTCACCCCAGACGTTCGCGTAATAAACAGATTGTATGGAAACTACCAAATTATAACTTCAAATTTTGTGAAGGAATAAGTTATTATAAGGAAAGGAATGAAATAGGTTTTTAGTGGAGAATATGGACTTGGTGGAAGGAATAAGGAGAAACGGAGGATTCTAGAGTGCTGACACACGCTTCAACTGGGTGTAGTGAACTTCCATCGAAAATCATAAGGGAAGAGGTACACTTGGAAAAGAGTAGAAGAAACAAGAATATATTTATTGCAGTACATCATGTTGTAGTAAGGAAGAGGAAGTAGATGTAGAGGAGATAGGAGATATGATACTTCGAGGAGAAACCTGGGTCTCTAACAGACGACATTCCCTCAGAAATACTGAGATCCTTAGGAGAGCCAGGTGCTTACGGACGTGGATACTGCTGAACCATCAGTTGTAAAGTATTGATACGTACTATTTACAGAAGAATGAAAAAAAAACTGGTGGAGTCCGGAAGATCAGCTTGGGTTTCGGAGAAATATATGAACACGAGAGAAAATACTGACCCTACGACTTACCTTGCAAAGCCAGACCTACATTTATAGCATTTGTTAGATTTAGAGAAACTTTTGTCAGTGTTATCTGGCCTACGGTCTTTGAAATTTTGAAGGTAGTAAAGGTAAAATACAGGGACAGAAGGTTATTTACAACTTCTACAGAAACCAAGTTGCACTTATAGTAGTTGAAGGACATACAAGGGAAGCAGTTGTCGGAAAGAGAGTCAGGCAGGACTGTAGCCTATCCTCTAAGTTTTTCTATTTGTACATGGATCAAACTGTGAAGGGACCGAAGGAGAAATTTGGATGGTTAATTAAAATTCAAGGATAGCAAATAAAAACGTCGAGGTTTGCTGATGACGTTGTAAAACTGTCAGAGACAGCTAAGGATTAGGAAGAACAGCTGAACGGAATGTATAAGATATTGAAAAGAGTTTGTAAAATGAAGTACAACAAGTGTAATGGAATGTACACGTCGTTGTATTATATCAGGCGATGCCGAGGGAATTATATTAGGAAATGTGACGCATAAAGTAGTAAATGTGTTTTGTTATTTTGGCAGCAAAATGACAGATGATGGCTGAAAAAAGGTAAGCAGACAAGCAATAGCAAGAAAAGAATTTTTTGAACATAAGGAATTTGTCACTATCTTATTTGAATTTAAGTATTATAAAGTCTTTGGTAGATCTTCTTTTTTGGGGGGGGGGGGGGGAGCGGAGAGGACCAAATAACGAGGTGATCAGCCCCATCGGATAGGGGAAGGACGGAGAAGGAAGTCGGCAGTCCCCTTTCAAAAGAACTTTGCCTGAAGAGATTTAAGGAAATCACTGAAAACCTAAATTAGGATTGCTGGACGTGGTTTTGAACCGTCGTCCTCCTGATGCGAGAGCAGTGGGCTAACCACTGCACCACCCCGCTCGGTAGGAAAGTATTTTCTGAAAGTATTTGTCTGTAGAGTAGCTATCAAAGAAGTGAAACGTGGGCGATATGCAACTCAGACAGGAAGACAATAAATGTGGTGCTATAGAAGGATGACCGTTAGATAGGTAAATCGAATTGGAGAAAAAAGAAATTCAAGGCTCAACTTGACTAAAAGAATGGATCGGTTGATAGGACAGACTCTGAGGCACCAAACAATTACATTAGGCAAATGAATGTAGGCTGCGCCAGTTATGCAGAGAATAAAAGGCTAGCATAGTATTAATTAGCATTGAAAGCTGAACCGCATCAGTCTTAAGACTGAAGACCACGACAGCAAAACAGATCATGGGTAGACAAAGATTTACAAATAAAATTATGATGTGCAAAGCAAATCCAAGCGTAGACTGGAGGTACAGCAAAACCTATTTGTGATGAGCAGCTGATTGCTATTCAAGAGAATAAAGAAGTAGATTAAACTAAGCAAAGCAGTACTGAAAATTTAGGACAGAACGAGACAAAATGGAAATTCCCTGAGGCAGTGTTCAATGACTATCATTCTCGCTGCCAACATTTACTTCCAACTTAGCAAGCGAGACGACGAAGTATGAAGTAAATAACATTTTGATGATGGGAAAACGTGTTTGCGGAAATATCATTGTATGGTGACGCTTCCCTCCGGCCTACGTGGAGGAACTAAAATTAATCTAAAATTTTTAATAAAAATTCCAGACCCTAGTGACAAGAATCACCCTTTCAATGTTTGCCGCAGCATCCTAAAGACACTAACACCCTCAAACTCCATGCCTCTCTTTGATTTAGAGCATCAGTAAAATGAAATGCCAGGAAGAATTAAGTCAATCCTATTTTCTTTAAGGTAGAACAGAAGAGTACACTATAATAAGGTAGCCTTTGTATACAACAGAAGTACATGAAAATCGATTACTGAATACAGACAGAACCATTAAAAGAAGCAATAAAGTACAGAGTACCTCAAATCAAATATCGATAATCATATATACACCAGTCTTCTGATTTTGTTTTATGTAAGTGATCAAATAATAATTTGCGTTATGTTTGACTTTCTACTCTTTGTTAGTTTCTAAGGGTACAGACAAAATAACTACCAGATATTTTAAGGAAGTTAGTCAATCGCGGGCTTTCTCCAGTACTCCATCTGTTCCTTTGCTTTTCCTCTCCATTCTGCTCAGCATTTTTATTGTTGCGAGGTAAATTTTATCTCGTCAGCGTTTCTTCTTTCTAGATCTGTAGCTCTGTTTTAATCTGCCTTCAACTTCTTTACCATTTACGTAAATTTTCTCTATATCTGTTTTAATACAAGTAACACAATCTTTCAAACATAGAACTTTTTGCACTGCAAGCAAATTTATTACGGGGATTGAAACAGAGGCCAGCGACATTTCGTTACTACACTCACGTTTCTAAGACAATTTTGAAGCCGGCCGGTGTGGCCGAGCGGTTCTAGGCGCTTCAGTCTGGAACCACGTGACCGCTACGATCGCAGGTTCGAATCCTGCCTCGGCCTGGATGTGTGTGATGTCCTAAGTTTAGTTAGGTTTAAGTAGTTCTAAGTTCTAGGGGACTGGTGACCTCAGCTGTAAAGTCCCATAGTGCTCAGAGCCATTTGAATCGCCATTTTGAATGTCAAAGGTACACGACCATACTTCAGTAATGCCTTAATACAAAGTCTTCTACATTCTTTTCGTGGGCGCGGGATTTAGGTTCTTATAGACAGGCTTATTATAAACAAAATTTTATTGAGCTGTATCTTTTAGAAAAATTCGTTAGAATATAAGTACTAATGAATTGACGTCTCTTGTTGCAGTCTAGCACGTCGCACAATTGAAAAAAAATACTGGACTTGTCGATATGTCCGAATTCAGACTGCCGCACACACCGCGTGGTTACCTGTCACTCGTCAGCTTTCATCAGGACAGCGTAAATTGACGTAGAGATAGGGTAGGGGAGAGTTAGCGTGTGGTAGAGAGGAAACTGAAATAGAGGCAGTACCAGGAGAATCCATCGGCTTTAAGGCACAGCTCAGCGGGGCTCTCAATGGAACGCCTGTTTGCTCACAACCGCGGCGCCGGGCAGCGCCTGTTTACTGGACGGAAATTACCTAGATGCTTCGATGACAGACGCGCCGGCGAACGCTGCGTAGTTCGAAGAAAACACGAACCGCTTCATTTCCACCGTAAATCCGCACGTGACGTGACAGCAACACGTACTTGCGTCAACTACCTGTTTAATTAAGCCACTAGATTCGTGCTGGAAAGTGTGCAGTGTAATATCTTGGATATCTACTACTTTAGCCATTGCTAAAAAAAAACATTCTTAAAAAAAATTCTCACTGGCTTTTATCGCTGGAACACAAAATGGGAAAATTTTTACGTTACTACTAAACCATCGTAAATCTTACTACTTTAACTTTTATTTAAAGGTAATCATAGTTCACGGGCTGTGTAGTATTATATCTCCACTGGCATGATACATTTAAAATAACTACAAATGCCCGGTTTTATACCCTATAATGACAATGTTGATGCTCAAAATGTCATGGAAAACAACTCATAATTTATGCTATGCACTTACACTACTGGCCATTAAAATAGCTACACCAAGAACTGCAGATGATAAACGGGTATTCATTGGACAAATATATTATACTAGAACTGACATGTGATTACATTTTCACCCAATTTGGGTGCATAGATCCTGAGAAATCAGTAACCAGAACAACCACCTCTGGCCGTAATAACGGCCTTGATACACCTGAGCATTGAGTCAAACAGAGCTTGGATGGCTTGTACACATACAGCTGCCCATGTAGCTTCAACACGTTACTACAGCTCATCAAGAGTAGCGACTGGCGTATTGTGACGAGCGAGTTGTTCGGCCACCATTGACCAGACGTTTTCAATTGGTGACAGATCTGTAGAATGTGCTGCCTAGGGCAGCAGTCGAACATTTTCTGTATCCAGAAAGGCCCGTACAGCACCTGCAACATGTGGTCGTGCATTATCCTGCTGAAATGTAGGGTTTCGAAGTGATCGAATGAAGGGTAGAGCCACGGGTCGTAACACATCTGAAATGTAACGTCCACTGTTCAAAGTGCCGTCAATGCGAACAAGAGGTGACAGAGACGTGTAACCAATGGCAACCCCCTACCATCACGCCGGGTGATACGCCAGTATGGCGATGACGAATGCACGCTTTCTAAGTGAGTTCACAGCGATGTCGCCAAACACGGATGCGACCATCATGATGCTGTAAACAGAACCTGGATTCATCCGAAAAAATGACGTTTTGTCATTCGTTAACCCAGGTTCGTCGTTGAGTACACCATCGCAGCCGCTCCTGTCTGTGATGCAGCATCAAGGGTAACAGCAGCCACGGTCTCCGAGCTGATAGTCCATGCTGCTGCAAACGTCGTCGAACTGTTCGTGCAGATGATTGTTGTCTTGCAAACGTCCCCATCTGTTGACTCAGGGTTCGAGAGTTGGCTGCACGATCCGTTACAGCCATATGGATAAGATGCCTGTCATCTCGACTGCTAGTGATAAGAGGCCGTTGGGATGCAGAACGGCGTTCCGTATTACCATCCTGAATCAACCGATTCCATATTCTGCTAACAGTCATTGGATCTCGACCAACGCGAGCAGCAATGTCGCGATACGATGAACCGCAATCAAAGTCGGAAACGTGATGGTACGCATTTCTCCTCCTTGCACGAGGCATCACACCAACGTTTCACCAGGCAACGCCGGTCAACTGCTGTTTGTGTATGAGAAATCGGTTGGAAACTTTCCTCATGTCACCACGTTGTAGGTGTCGCCACCGGCTAATCATTTGCATATCACAGCATCTTCTTCCTGTCGGTTAAATTTCGCGTCTGTAGCACGTCATCTTCGTGGTGTAGAAATTTTAATGGCCAGAAGTGTATATGCTATGCGTTATAATTATTACGATTCGAAGCAAATTTGACGCACAAGATGAGTAGATAGTCTTCTGCTTTCTTCCACGGTCACCCAGGCATTCTTCATCCGATTCTTCATTTGCTGATTCGACGCCTGTGTCTACATCACGGTTATCCACAGATGCAACATTGTGCTGTTGAAGAAGAAAATCTTCCTCTTCACTAAATTATCCATTGTGTGTGTCTTTTATCGTCTCCTTGAGGCAAATCGACCAGTATGTTAGCGTCAAAACCAAGCTCAGAACCACCCATATTGTGCTAATTTCAGTATCTAATGACGAGATTAGAAGTGATAGAAGCTAACACCCTTCTAACTGTGACTACTTGATGTTTCACATACGTTGTCATACCGAGATAACTGCTAACAAATATGCCGACTATTAGAAAACAGACAATCTTTATTAAACGTACATAATATATAGGACTGGCATACCAGTGTCAGCAAATAGCTGGACTCAGGCAATAAATATTTCAGCTATAGATAACAACTATGTTTTCCATGAGGGTATTCAAAAGCTCGTGCAGGTAACCACGAACCACGAAGAGATACCAATTACAGTCGAAACTTTTACGTGAGTTTAGTAATATAAGATAAAGTATTTACCCATAAAGCCTTCTAAAAAATGGCTGTAATTGCTCTGAGCACTATGGGACTTAACTTCTGAGGTCATCAGTCCCCTAGAACTTAGAACTACTTAAACCTAACTAACCTAAGGACATCGCATACATCCATGCCCGAGGCAGGATTCGAACCTGCTACCGTTGCGGTCCCGCGGTTCCATACTGTAGCGCCTAGTGCCTAAAGCCTTTTACATAAAAATTGTATACCTTAGTAATCGGTTCTTAAAATTTCGTAGCAGGTCTTTTTCAGCTAAAGTAGGCCGTATACAACGTTTTCCGCTAAACACCGCGTAGAGAAACAATGATTTACGACGAAGGTCATTAGCTGCACCACATAGGTCAACAAAAAAGAAAGAGACAACTACAAACAAACACACACACACACACACACACACACACACACACACACACACACACACACACACACACACACAGAGAGAGAGAGAGAGAGGGGGGGGGGGGAGGGAGAGACAGAGAGAGAGAGAGAGAGAGAGAGAGAAATGGAGGGAAATAAAACCGTGATGTTTGTTAAAATTACGCTTAACTAGATGTTTAAGAAATTTACATTAGTGGTAGAAGTAATAACAATATACACGTTGCTTTAGTACTACATGTGTCAGTTACCGCATTACATAATGCAATTTCATGGGTAAATTCAAATTTACATAATGAGATTTTCACTCTGCAGCGGAGTGTGCACTGATACGAAACTTTTCTGGCAGTTTAAAACTGTATGCTGGACCGAGACTCGAACTAAGTACCTTTCCCTTTTGAGGACAAGTGCTCTACCATGTGAGCAACCCAAACCCAACTCAGGCCACATCCTCACAGCTTCACTTCTGCCAGTACCTCGTCTCCTACTTTGCAAACATAGACTCTCCTGCGAACCTGTAACTAAGTTTGCAATTGGAACAGTGAACACATTTTTCAGACAGCCCCACAGCCAGAAGTCACACGGATTAAGATCAGGTGATAGGGACTGCCAGGCAGTAGGTAAATGGCGACTGATAATTGTAGCAGTGTGGCCGAGCGGTTCTAGGCGCTTCAGTCTGGAACCGCGCGACCACTACGGTCACAGGTTCGAATCCCGCCTCGGGCATTGATGTGTGTGATGTCCTTAGGTTAGTTAGGTTTAAGTAGTTCTAAGTTCTAGGGTACTGATGACCCCAGATGTTAAGTCGCATAGTGCTCAGAGCCAATTGAATCATTTGATAATTCTAGCATTTTCGAAATGGACAGGCTTAACTGGATTTGCAATGTGCGGAGGTGCGCCATCGTGCATAACAAAGATCTCATCGACGCATCCATGATGGTGGAGAGCTGGAATGACGTCGTTGAGCAAAAGACACTCATAGCGCTTACTAGTGACGGTACAGGTAACCGTCTCTGTCTCTTCGAAAAAATATGATCCTGTGATAAATGATTCAGTAAAGCCGCACCACACAGCGACCACTTCAGTATGAAGTGGTACTGGTAGGTTTGCGTGTGGATCTTCCATTGCCCATATTTGACAATTCTGTGTACTGACGTATCCAGCCAGATGGAAGTGGGATTCGTCTGTACCCAAAATCTTCCACGGCCAATCATTGTCCACTTCCATACGAGCAAGAAATTCTAAAGCAAAGGTCTCTTCTGCTGGCAGGTCAATAGAAAGCAACTCATGCACATGGATAATTTTGAATGGGTAGCAAAGAAGGATGTTTCGTAGAGTTTTACCTACTGTGCTCACGGGTATGTCCAATGTTCGGGAAATACTCCGTACATACACTCCTGGAAATGGAAAAAAGAACACATTGACACCGGTGTGTCAGACCCACCATAATTGCTCCGGACACTGCGAGAGGGCAGTACAAGCAATGATCACACGCACGGCACAGCGGACTCACCAGGAACCGCGGTGTTGGCCGTCGAATGGCGCTAGCTGCGCAGCATTTGTGCACCGCCGCCGTCAGTGTCAGCCAGTTTGCCGTGGCATACGGAGCTCCATCGCAGTCTTTAACACTGGTAGCATGCCGCGACAGCGTGGACGTGAACCGTATGTGCAGTTGACGGACTTTGAGCGAGGGCGTATAGTGGGCATGCGGGAGGCCGGGCGGACGTACCGCCGAATTGCTCAACACGTGGGGCGTGAGGTCTCCACAGTACATTGATGTTGTCGCCAGTGGTCGGCGGAAGGTGCACGTGCCCGTCGACCTGGGACCGGACCGCAGCGACGCACGGATGCACGCCAAGACCGTAGGATCCTACGTAGTGCCGTAGGGGACCGCACCGCCACTTCCCAGCAAATTAGGGACACTGTTGCTCCTGGGGTATCGGCGAGGACCATTCGCAACCGTCTCCATGAAGCTGGGCTACTGTCCCGCACACCGTTAGGCCGTCTTCCGCTCACGCCCCAACATCGTGCAGCCCGCCTCCAGTGGTGTCGCGACAGGCGTTAATGGAGGGACGAATGGAGACGTGTCGTCTTCAGAGATGAGAGTCGCTTCTGCCTTGGTGCCAATGATGGTCGTATGCGTGTTTGGCGCCGTGCAGTTGAGCGGCACAATCAGGACTGCATACGACCGAGGCACGCAGGGCCAACACCCGGCATCATGGTGTGGGGAGCGATCTGCTACACTGGCCGTACACCTCTGGTGATCGTCGAGGGGACACTGAATAGTGCACGGTACATCCAAACCGTCATCGAACCCATCGTTCTACCATTCCTAGACCGGCAAGGGAACTTGCTGTTCCAACAGGACAATGCACGTTCGCATGTATCCCGTGCCACCCAACGTGCTCTAGAATGTGTAAGTCAACTACCCTGGCCAGCAAGATCTTCGGATCTGTCCCCCATTGAGCATGTTTGGGACTGGATGAAGCGTCGTCTCACGCGGTCTGCACATCCAGCACGAACGCTGGTCCAACTGAGGCGCCAGGTGGAAATGGCATGGCAAGCCGTTCCACAGGACTACATCCAGAATCTCTACGATCGTCTCCATGGGAGAATAGCAGCCTGCATTGCTGCGAAAGGTGGATATACACTGTACTAGCGCCGACATTGTGCATGCTCTGTTGCCTGTGTCTATGTGCCTGTGGTTTTGTCAGTGTGATCATGTGATGTATCTGACCCCAGGAATGTGTCAATAAAGTTTCTCCTTCCTGGGACAATGAATTCACGGTGTTCTTATTTCAATTTCCAGGAGTGTATATGACTCTGTGCCTACGCATATGATGCCGATTCATTCACTTAATGTCAGCCACATCTTGCCGATATTGTGCTGCTCACTAAGATGTGAATGTAATTGTTCTCATCTCCTCCTACTTTTCTGTGGCCACAGCTTCCACTGACATCGAGCCAATTCGTTTCTTACCTCTACCAGGTTTCACACCAAAATTTCCAAATCATTTTTTCCAGACCCACGACAGTCATCGGATCAACGCCTTTTTTCAAACCCTTCAGAGTCCGGAACTTCTGCAGTGCGACATGTGCACAGTCATCATTATTGGAATGCAGCATTACAAGCAGAGCGCGATCCTGCATTTACACTGTCATGGTGAACGTCGCAGAGACCAAGGCCGTGTGCCCCAACTTCAATGGGTCGTGCGCATGACAGGTGTTTTCATTTACGTATTCTGACACATACAGCGCCACCTATTGTTCAATTTACACACTATTTTTTTTCTTCTGCGATACGTCCCCCCCCCCCCCTTCTCCGATAATATTCGGTTGAATTTTAGCGTCATTCTGACCAGTGGTATTGTTTCTACAGCGTTTTGAAAGTTTAACTTTAATTATAATCCCTGTGTAGACTTTTGTCAGCGAAATTGACAGAGGGACCTTGTTCCATTATTTTCTAATAAAAACGTTTTTTTGAATGAACATAAACAGTCTCGATTGCAGGAAACCTTTATTTTTGTGGTTACCGGTTTCGCTCAGTTACTGATGAGCTTCAGACATATCATAATGGAAGGCCGTGGCAGAGAACGGAGCAGGCGTTACGAACTCCACGATCGTCATTTGTTTACGTTCACTTTAAAGCACTAAGAAAAATCGCTGTTCTGCAAGAGAAATGTTCTCAAAAATTACAAAAATATTTTTGTTTTGAGCCGTTTGATATAAAGCAAGTCGTTCATATTATGCTTGTTACCAGCTTTGTGCGGTGAGTAATAATTTATTACCACATCAATGATTAAACAACGATATTGTTGAAACTTCCTGGTAGATTAAAACTGGGTGCCGGACCGAAACTCGCACTCGGTACCACTGCCTTTCGCGGGCATGTGCTCTACCATCTGAGTTATCCAAGCACGACTCACGCCCCGTCCTCACAGCTTTACTTCTGCCAGTACCTTGTCTCCTACTTTACAAATTTTTACAGAAGCTCTCCTGCGAACCATGAAGAACTAGCACTCCTGAAAGAAAGGATATTGCGGAGACATGGCTTAGCCATAGTCTGGGGGATGTTTCCAGAATGCGATTTTCACTCTGCAGCGGAGTGTGCGCTCATATGAAATTTCCTGGCAGATTAAAACTGTGTGCCGGACCGAGACTCGAAATCGCGGGACCTATGCATTTCGAAGGCACACTCCGCTGCAGAGTGAAAATCTCATTCTGGAAACGATATTGTTTCTTTCGATCTGATAGTTTCTCTTTGAACCACAAACTTCCCATCAGGAAACGTTTCCACACTACTCATCGGGTTAAGGTGGGCAACGTGTTTATCTCAGCAACTCTTAAATGGTTCAAATGGCTCTAAACAGTATGGGACTTAACGTCTGAGGTCATCAGTCCCCTAGACTTAGAACTACTTAAACCTAACTAACCTGTCCCTGAGGACATCACACACATCCATGCCCTAGGCAGGATTCGAGCCTGCCACCGTTGCAGCACCGCGGTTCCGGACTGAAGCGCCTAGAACCGCTCGTCCACAGCTGCCTGCTCAGCAACTCTTAGATATTTCCAAAAAACAAGCATAATACAACAGATAAAATTGGCTTCTAAACCGTTTTTTATACAACGCAATTTTCTGCCCCTCTACACCTTTATGACATGTTGAATTCGTGAAGTTATATTATTTAACACCACCACTGTGCTGTTATATTTGGCATAATACAAAAGTCTGACTAAAAACGTTCTATCAAGCCGCTTGATATTCTTGCAGAGACTGTGGCATGAAAATGGTTAGAAAATGCGCAGGAACCTAGACAAATACACATGAGGTCTGTTGCGTATGACTTCGAACATAGTGGTAATTAGAGGTGTGCTACAGAGAGATGCGGACTGTAGCAGAAAGGATTAGCGAACAAGTTAACACTAATAATAATGATGTCGTGTGACTAGGGCCTCCCGTCGAGCTGGCCGTTCGCCGGGTGCAAGTCTTTCGATGTGACGTCACTTCGGCGACTTGCGCCTCGATGGGGATGAAATGATGATGATTAGAACAACACAACGCCCAGTCCCTGAGCGGAGAAAACCTTCGCCCCAGCCGGGAATCGAACCCGGACCATTAGGATTAACATTCTGTCGCGCTGACCACTTTTTTTTTCCGTGTTCGTTGTTGATCGTTGGGTTTGGTCCTTGCGGACGTCACATGACATCCGGTAAAGATCGTTTGTTGATCCTTCCACTCAGTTTTTTTATTACAGAGGCCGACCAGCTCTCTGACCGAACACGCTGAGCTACCGTGCTTCAACCACTGAGCTACCGGGGGCGGGCAAGTTAACACTAAAAATAAACGATTTACTGAACCGTATTTCTATAAGTGAATGAAGATTCATTACAAATAATGCAGCAAGAAACAGAGTCCAGCTCATCATTGTCGACTACGAAGAGGCTCGCTGTGCCAGACACGAGCTACGGCGTTGGAGCTGGGACTAGACGGCGTCTGCATAGCGTCACTTGAAAAGTGGCTCTGAACGCAAGTGGGTCGAGAGGCTGCTGCCGACTGTCCCATACTGCAGCCGCAGAGGGCGCTCCTATTCCAGATACGCTGGAACCATGGCTGGGCGGGGTGCTCCATTGGTTCCTCCGGATGCCACACGACCGATGTTGTCGTCCAACAGAAACTTACCATTCTGTTACCAACCTCAGAAAGCCTGTGTGGTGGTGTCGGTATGAGATGCCACAGTATCGTGTTGTGATGGCACTGGCCACAGTAGCCGATTAGGTACAGAAAGTTAATCACTATGTAATCCTTTAGAAAAATGCATGCAGTTCCTTTCTTAATTAAAAATATTTGGTGTCATACCTTTTTACATGCAGATTCGAAATATCCAAGTGGTAAGCTTCTATAAATAACTGTGATTTGGTGAAAACCAATTTTCTCTTCGAGTGGTCACTTTACAGCCGTCCCCCTTCCTACGCAATCTAATGTGTCGCCCTACAATGACGCTAATGGCTCTTAAGCAGAAAAGATTTACAACCACTGCTATAGTCTCTTCTCTCCAGAAGAATTAACGCAAATATCGGAAGCAAACATTTTGGCGCCACCAGGAGCCGAATCAGTGGTGAGGATTCTTGTCTCAACCGCCGAATACAAAGAACTAGTCCTTCACGTAATCTGCGGTTCCACTTTTCCAAAACGGTGACTCAACAGTATGAGTACGGTCTGTCTGTAGCGTGCGTGACGAAAACTCAATCGTGCTCTGGTAGATTCTAACTTTCTGCCATAACAGCTTTTTGCATACCAAGGTCTGCTTGGTATTTGTGATCATATACTGGCATAACGTTGGCTCTTGTTTCAGCAGATTCTGTCCACTCTTTGACCCGTTCATTTCTCGTTGCAGAGAGTCGTTTAGCGGTACGTATATGATGTTTCTCTTCGCCATCGCGAATTGCCTGTTTGGTCATACCGTCCCCAGTTTCGCTTCCTTTTATACCTCATTTGCATTTGATATAACAAATTTTGATTTACGCATTATTTTTTTGGGCTCCCTTCATGACATTGACTTTAGATGGATATTGGAAATGTTCTGCAGAGAGACCACGTTCGATGCATTTCTACACGTTTCTCCAGTTGGTGCTGATTCTATTTATAAGCGATTTTATACGACAACCTTAGATTTCACATTGAATACAAATAAAGTTTGCGACCCAGTTGGCCAAGCGGATCTAGGCTCTACAGTGCGGAACCGCGCGACCGCTACGTTCGCAGGTTCGAATCCTGCCCCGGGCATGGATGTGTGTGATGTCTTTAGGTTAGCTAGATTTAAATAGTTCTAAGTTCTAGGGGACTGATAACCTCAGAAGTTAAGTCCCATAGTGCTCAGAGCCATTTGAACCATATGAACAAATAAAGTTTTCCATCTCGTGAATTACCTACGGGGGCCACAAAACTGATGCAAATCAATGTTGGTCACGTTTAATAAAAATCATTCCATTCTTGTGACTTCTGAAATTCTCCCGGCGTATTTGTTCTTCTAATAATTTCCGGGTATGCAGCCGGATCCCGTCGACATTCTGCCACGATATTTCGGCCCAGAGACGTCCGGCCATCTGCAGTCGCGGTATTTATGCCGAATCTCGCGCATGCGAAATGTACTGGCATCCTACAGCGCATGCGTCACGTGTTGACATGCGCGGCATAGCCGAGTTGTACGTGCTGCCCTCGGTGGTGAAAGTGAAAGATCATCTAGTCATTGAGTATCGAATGACGCTGTCTATTCCGCTGTGATTGTATAATTTTAATAACAGGATTCCAATTTTTATCCAGTTGAAAGCCGTTGTCACGATTTATAAGATTATCGGCAAGACGTAATTCCACTGACTCTTTGATTACAGAATCCCAAAATCCGGAAACCGGAGCTAAAATTTTTGTTCCATTGTATTCCATTGAATGTCCCAATGAAATACAGTGCTCTGCTACTGCCGATTTTGACGGTTGCCGCAGACGGGTGTATCTTTCATGTTCTGTACACCGTTCATGGACAGTTCTTGTCGTCTGGCCAATATATGCAGAGCCACATTCACAGGGCATTTTGTAGACGCCTGCTTTCTTCAGTTGTAAATCGTCTTTAACGGATCCAACCAGGGTCCGGTTCTTTCCTGGTGGACGGAAGATAACCTTGATTTTATTCTTCTTCAGTAATCGGCCTATTTTCGACGACACATTCCCGGCGTATGGAAGAAACGTAGTTGATTTAAAGTCGTCATCAGCGTCCTCAGTGCGCTGCTTCTTGTTATGACAGTTGCGCATGGCCTTTCTTATTTGGCGTGAAGTGTAGCCATTCTCTTTAAAAACCTTGTGCAAGTGTTGTAATTCTGCGTGGAGGTTTTCATCATCCGATATTACATACGCTCGATGTATTAAGGTACTGAGAACACCCGCTGTTTGTGCTGGGTGGTGGCAGCTTGACGCCTGGAGATACAGATGTGTGTGAGTCGGTTTCCTGTACACAGAATGTCCTAATGACCCATCATTTTTACGGCGTACTAGCACGTCTAGAAATGCTAAAGTGCCATCTTTTTCAATCTCCATCGTGAATTTGATGTTCTCATGTAAAGAGTTTAAATGATGAAGGAATTTCTCCAGTTCCTGTCTGCCATGAGGCCATACAACAAAAGTATCATCTACGTACCGTCAGAAGACCGTAGGCTTTAAGAGAGCAGACTCAAGTGCTTTATCAAGGTCCTTCATAAAGAGATTAGCTACCACAGGGGACAAAGGGCTCCCCATGGCGACGCCGTCTATTTGTTCAAAGAATTCGTCATTGAATAAAAAGTACGTTGAGGAGAGTATATGTTCAATCAAGGCCGTCATTTCTGCACTGAATAAGTTACCAATAAGATGTAACGATTCCACTAAAGGCACTTTAGTAAATAGTGAGACCACATCAAAGCTGACTAATAAATCCGAGCTTCTAAGCTTAACTTCCTTCAAGCGACTGACAAAATCCTCGGAATTACGTATATGGTGGCAACACTTACCCACACACGGCTTTAGTATTGAGACCAGATTTTTTGCTGTAGAATAGGTGGCAGCATCAATATTACTCACTATTAATCGTAGTGGAGCACCATCCTTGTGTATCTTGGGAAGACCGTAGAGTCTTGGTGGTACTGCATTGTGTGGTCTCAATCTCTTGATAACTTGTTCAGGTAGAGAACAGTCGTTCAAAAGGGTAGCAGTTTTCCTTGCTATTCGGCTTGTTGGGTCCCTTTCAATTCTGCGGTACGTAGAATCATTTAGCTGACAATATGTCTTCTCGTTGTAGCCTTCCCTTGTCACAAGAACTGTGGCGTTACCCTTATCCGCAGGCAGTACGACTGTGCTAGTATCTTCTCTGAGGCTGCGGAGAGCAGCTCTTTCAGCTGGCGAGATGTTACTACGTTGTGGCGCACATTTCAACAACGTTCGGCAAGATTCACGTCGAATTTCGTCTGTAGTATCCGCAGAGAGACGTCTAATGTCTTCCTCAATGGAACTGATGAAATCCGTTAAAGGCAGTGAAGCAGGAGCACGGACGAAGTTTAAACCTTTCGCAAGCACTGACATCGTCGCACCGTCAAACGATTTCTCCGTAAGGTTCACCACGGATCGTCCAGAGATAGCTTCTTGCGGCTTTCGTGTTACGAGTCGGCTAAACTTCGCACTTTGCCTGTTCGTACTGTTCCTGTGAGCCCAGTCTGCCTTGGCCCAGGATACACCGTCAATCCAGTCCCAGCTAAGGGAAGAACATCTTGCTGCAATCTTCAGATGTAAATAATATAAATTCCTGGCAACAGCGTCTAACTCACGACGCGTGAAACGGATTCGTTCTCTTACAAAAGCCAGACTCGCCTTGCGTTTTATATTGTTGGCGGCTACACTTTTAATTAAATGAACAACTCTGGCGAAAGTTGGAATCAAGTTATTGTCTCTACATTTCACTAAAAAATTTAGTGAACACAGCAACCTGGCTCTTTTCTCACCTAATTTATCCAGTATGTGGATATCCTGAACCATCTCCTCCACGTAAAGGTATTTGATGTGACTTCTGAAAATTTCCCGGCGTATTTGTTCTTCTAATAATTTCCGGGTATGCAGCCGGATCCCGTCGACATTCTGCCACGATATGTCGGCCCAGAGTCGTCCGGCCATCATCAGGTGAGTACACAACTACTGAAGAGCCCAGGAGCAGTCGCGGTATTTATGCCGAATCTCGCGCATGCGAAATGTACTGGCATCCTACAGCGCATGCACCAGGTGTGTTGACATGCGCGGCATAGCCGAGTTGTACGTGCTGCCCTCGGTGGTGAAAGTAAAAGATCATCTAGTCATTGAGTATCGAATGACGCTGTCTATTCCGCTGTGATTGTATAATTTTAATAACAGGATTCCAATTTTTATCCAGTTGAAAGTCGTTGTCACGATTTATAAGATTATCGGCAAGACGTATTTCCACTGATTCCTTGATTATGGAATTATTAAAATTATACAATCACAGCGGAATAGACAGCGTCATTCGATACTCAATGACTAGATGATCTTTTACTTTCACCACCGAGGGCAGCACGTACAACTCGGCTATGCCGCGCATGTCAACACACCTGATGCATGCGCTGTAGGATGCCAGCACATTTCGCATGCGCGAGATTCGGCATAAATACCGCGGCGACTGCACCTGGGCTCTTCAGTAGTTGTGTACTCACCTGATGATGGCCGGACGTCTCTGGGCCGAAATATCGTGGCAGAATGTCGACGGGATCCGGCTGCATACCCAGAAATTATTAGCATTCCATTCTTATAAAAGTTTAATGTCGAGAAGCGATATTCGTATGCCTTGAGAAATCGTAGTCGGTGATGACAATAATCGATTCTCTTTTATGTTCGCAATTTGTTTGTAAGCTGTTCTTGTTCAGTGCCACAATTTTTCATTTATTTGGTTGTGTGTGTAATTAACAGGACAGCTGCATGCAATTAGTCTTGTTTACGGAAAGCGTCAGAACTTATTGAGGCCATCGATCAACTTATTTGACTTGAGCTTCGGAGAAATGCAATGTCAGAGTAGTGTGTGCGGTATTTAAATAAGGCAAACTGTACATTACAACGATTCAAATTATTATGCTTTGATTCGAACCTACTAAGCTTAGAATACATAATCTGTTCTAAGGAAATTCGAAGCCATGTATGTACGTACGTAAGTGGGTGCGTGCATGTAAAGTCTTTGAAGTATCGGAAAAGTGCCTAAGATAACATAGTCATTATGTAACCATAATCCAAAGAAAGTATTATGTGATGTTCATTATCGTCCAGAGTTTGTTCGTAATGTAATGAATACGAAACGACGATGATTCATGACTGCTTTATCATTCTATCTCTCTTATCTCTCTATCTCTCTCTCTCTCTCTCTCTCTCTCTCTCTCTCTCTCTCTCTCTCTCTCTCTGTCTGTCTGTCTCCTCCTCCTCCCCCTCATTCTCTCCCCTTCACGCTTCGATGTGATACATGTAATTGTCCTATAAGTAATATCACCACAAAAATAACCTAGTTTTTCGTTCAAGTCATCTGATCACCACGAGTTACCTTTCAAATTGAAGCAATTCTTAACGAATAGTTTTAGCCTTAGTAACTGTACTAGCTGACGCTTTGTGTGGAAGTGCGGACGATCGATCGGCATTCTCGACAATCGTAGTTTTAGTATTTGCCAATCAGCACCTGTTTCATTTATCAGAAGCTCCCGACGTCCGATGTTTATATAGCCGACACTGTGTCACCTCAATTTCTCTCTTTGGTCCGTTTCTTTCACTGATCTTTCCTCTTCTTTCTTCCTTCTTCGTATCGCGGCTATATTTCAGGGTTTTCAATGCCGAAATGTAGTGAGAAGAGGGCACATATGTGTGGTTGTTCACGATATCGTAGTGATGTGAGGGAGCGTCACACGTGCATCTGGCTTCAGAGTACTGATGCCTGAAGTACGAACATTTCTCAAAAGGAAAACAGGTACGTGCTCTCTTTTCTTTTAAAACTATAAATAGTAGCGTAGCTAGTGCTATCTATCGTTCTACTAAACTGAATGAGCGCGACACCATTGATGAAGTTTCAACCTCAAAAGAAGTGTATTAATGCCAATTAGATGAAATAAAGAAAATCTCATCCAATTCAGAAGTCACTCACAGAGTAATTAGTTTGTGATTTGTGTGTAGTGGTCATTAATACTTGAATGGTCGTTACAATAATTCTATCACTGTCCGTTTATGAATTGCTAAGCAAGGTATCAACAAGCTGACTATGCAATGATTATTATTTGTCGTATCCCACAGTAAATCGCTTCTTGCTTGCTTTAAGGATCAAGACGATTACTATGCCGCTCATATAAGTCTTTGATAGTTACTATCAAGCTAATGCCCGTAAATTGCGGTTAATGTTATTGAATCACACACGCGACGATAATGTTCGATATCCAGCCGCGTGTCTTAAACTTTGCGCCGATATTTGAGAATTCGCGCGCGATTTGTTTGCACCAAAGTCGGGCCGTGGTTCCCTAGAGTAATTTTTCAACCAACTGCGGGTTCTAAATTAACGATTCTATGCCCATTCATGAAAGTTACAGCACATCAGCACTCGACGACTACTTGATGGCGCACTCGAGCAGCACAGAAGTTTTTTCTTAAAAAATGAAAACATACCATGCGTAATGCAACAGGTGATTTGCGACGTCAAAACTTATTTATATCTGTCTCATTAAAACTAATTACCTATTACATGTTGTACACAATTAAGTTCTTTACTCTGTAAATAATAAATAAAAATTAGACGTGAATGACATGTATATAAAAAATCTCAAGTTGATATGACGTCATGGGTCACTACTGGTTTCGACTCCCCTACACTCACGATCAGACTATATAAGACATACTCATGTAATGTTACAACTGTATAGATTTCTTTGCCAATTTCGACGCGGTCTTAAAGTAACTTCACAGAGCAGATGCTTTCCGCTACTTTTGGCTTAGACCGAATTCAAACAAATAGTCTAGCAAAGTATAATGCATCCGGAGAGTCAACTATCAGAATATGTCCTACAAAGAAAATTTTATTTAAAAGAGACAGTTGTACTTTCACTTCAGCTTCCTGAAGAAACAAAGATTCTATTAAATAACAATATCAGTTTTTATCAATTGAAACAATATAACTTCTCATCCCAGAGTATTACACGAAAGCTGTTTTTGTATTTCCCTCATGTAAGGTACTTACTAGGTAGGGGTAAGTTATAGAATGTGTGTGCGTGTGTGTGTGTGTGTGTGTGAGAGAGAGAGAGAGAGAGAGAGAGAGAGAGAGAGAGAGAGAGAGAGAGAGAGAGAGAGAGAGAAAGAGAGAGAGGGAGCAGAAGGTAAATTTACATTACGTTATTTTTATTCCTTGGATGCAGCGGATAGCGGTCTGTAGGAGGTGAGAAGTCAAAGATGAACAATAAATTTAATTGAAGCGTAATACGAAAAACTGATTGTATATTTCCAAGAGTCGCCTACTACACTTATGCAGAGCAGCGAGTCGATAACTTAACTTATTCTGCGTTTTATTACTAGTTTAACTCTTAAATTCCGTGCATGTTTTCTATTTAAGAGGTGTAATCTCGCGTTTTGTAACTTCAAAGTGTAAATTTTGGCAGTATGTAGCCCAGTGGTAGCTGACTTGTTTGTTTTGAAGAGCCAAAATCGTTCGTTTAAGTCCAGTCAGCTCCAAGCGATCACCTGCTACGCACGTGCAGAGCAGCAAGTCACTTATGTAGCTCTTTTTATGATTTATTAGTAATCGCGGAATGGACAGGATGTGTTCATGATGTGTGTGAACGCAGGAGGAGCTGACCGCAGTTCGTGAATAGCTGAAGACGTTTCTGGCAACGGTCAGCGATCTTCCGGCTACTGCCTCGGTGTGTAGCAGAGGAGAAGCATCTTTGCATCGCATGGGGCACCTCAGGTGCCGCATGTTTCGACCACGGGCTCTGCTGCCAGGCACCAACCCGTGGCCCCGAACGGGGTAGCCTCAGTTACGGCAGAGTGAGTGGAGAATGGTAAGGCGTTCGGATCTACATCTACATCTACATCGCAAGCCACCCAAAGGTGTTTGGCGGAAGGCACTTTACGTGCCACTGTCATTACCTCCCTTTTCTGTTCCAGTCGCAAACGGTTCGCGGGAAGAACGACTGTCTGAAAGTCTCCGTGCGCTCTCGAATCTCTAATTTTACATTCGTGATCTCCTCGGGAGGTATGAGTAGGCGGAAGCAATATATTCGATACCTCATCCAGAAACGCACCCTCTCGAAACCTGGCGAGCAACCTACACCGTGATGCAGAGCGCCTCACTTGCAGAGTCTGCCACTTGAGTTTGCTAAACAGCTCCGTAACGCTATCACGGTTACCAAATAGCCCTGTAACGAAACGCGCTGCTGTTCTTTGGATCTTCTCTATCTCCTCCGTCAACCCGATCTGGTACGGATCCTACACTGACGAGCATTACCCAAGTATAGGTCGAACGAGTGTTTTGTAAGCCACCTCCTTTGTTGATGGACTACATTTTCTAAGGACTTTCCCAATGAATCTCAACCTGGTACCCGCCTTACCAACAATTAATTTTATTTGATCATTCCACTTCAACTCGTTCCGCACGCACACTCCTAGATGTTTTACAGAAGTAAATGTTCCAGTGTTTGTTCCGCTATCATATAATCATACAATAAAGGATCTTTCTTTCTGTGTATTCGCAATAGATTACATTTGTCTGTGTTAAGGGTAAGTTGCCACTCCCTGCACCAAGTACCTATTCGCTGCAGATCTTCCTGCATTTCGCTACAATTTTCTAATGCTGCAACTTCTCTGTATACTACAGCACCATCCGCGAAAAGCCGCATGGAACTTCCGACACTATCTACTAGGTCATTTATATATATTGTGAAAAACAATGGTCCCATAACACTCCCCTGTGGCACGCCAGAGGTTGCTTTAACGTCTGTAGACGTCTCTCCATTGATAACAACATGCTGTGTTCTGCTTGCTAAAAGCTCTTCAATCCAGCCACACAGCTGGTCTGATATTCCGTAGGCTCTTACTTTGTTTATCAGGCGACAGTGCTCAACTGTATCGAACGCCTTCTGGAAGTCAAGGAAAATAGCATCTACCTGGGAGCCTGTATCTAATATTTTCTGGGTCTCATGAACAAATAAAGCGAGTTGGGTCTCACACGATCGCTGTTTCTGGAATCCATGTTCCTACAGAGTAGATTCTGGGTTTCCAAAAATGGCATGATATGCGAGCAAATAACATGTTCTAAAATTCTACAACAGATCGACGTCAGAGATATAGGTCTATAGTTTTGCGCATCTGCTCGACGACCGTTCTTGAAGACTGGGACTACGTGAGCTCTTTTCCAGTCATTTGGAACCTTCCGTTCCTCTAGAGACTTGCGGTACACGGCTGTTAAAAGGGGGGCAAGTTCTTTCGCGTACTCTGTGTAGAATCGAATTGGTATCCCGACAGGTCCAGTGGACTTTTCTCTGTTGAGTGATTCCAGTTGCTTATCTATTCCTTGGACACTTATTTCGATGTCAGCCATTTTTCCGTTTGCACGAGGATTTAGAGAAGGAACTGCAGTGTGGTCTTCCTCTGTGAAACAGCTTTGGAAAAAGGTGTTTAGTATTTCAGCTTTACGCGTGTCATCCTCTGTTTCAATGCCATCATTATCTCGGAGTGTCTGGATATGCTGTTTCCGAGCCACTTACTGATTTAACGTAAGTCCAGAACTTCCTAGGATTTTCTGTCAAGTCGGTACATAGAATTGAGGCAGAAGGCCAGGGTGGAGGTTAGCCGTCTGGCCTAGCCCATTCACTACGTTAGTGGGCAGCTGGCCGCTCTTCCGGCCGAGTAGCCACACGGGGTAGGGTTTTGCTAGTTACCGGGAGATCTAATGTTTGGCGCGTTCGCGGCCAGAAAGGAGGCCACTGTGTGGTTGGCGTGTCTTCTGGGAAGCCTCATTCGTGATGCGGAAGAGGCCTTGCCTGTGGCTATCGAGCCTGAAGGATGCAGTCGTCTGCAAGTTGTGGCTCACATAGAAACCAATGACGCCTGTTGCTTGGGTTTCGAGGCTGTCCTCAGTTCCTACGGGCACTTGTCGGAAAAGGTGAAGGCTGCTGAATTCAGGCAGAGCTTCAAATTTGCAGCACTGTTGCCAGAGTTGATCAGGGTCTTTTGGTTTAGAGCCAAGTGAAGGGTCAAATCCGAGGATTTCATCGACTTTATGGTTGTATATATGGTTCTCGGGTGCGACGTCGGATGTCGTAGTGAAAACTCCACAATTTTTGTCAGCGCAACTGGCCGACATCTTCAGGTGCGACGAACACACTGCTAAGGCAGGACCAGAGCCCTCTATTTATCCCAGTTTTAGGCAGGAAGTGCGCATGCGTGGAGGCGCCAAATTCGATGGCCAATAGCGGCGATATCAACTGATAGCTGGAAGGACAGTAACGCCACCATCCTGTAGGTGCAATGGAAATGTTTTACACCTTTTAGCTAGAAACAAGCCTGACTTTATCGACAGTGTCAGTATAGAGACAGGGATTTAGTGATCATGATGTTATCACGTTGACGATGGTTACTAAAGCTAATGAATAACTCAAGAAGGTTAGGAGAGTGTTTTTTGCTAGAAAGAACAGGTAAGCAGTTGCTAGCATCGCACTTACGCAACGTATAGACATCGCTTAGTTTCAACATTATGTAAGTAAAAGAATTACGATCAAAGTTTAAACGGGTTGTAAAGTGCGCTCTGGAAACGTATGTGCTAAGTTGATTAAGGACAGAAAAGCCTCATCATGATTTAATAACTAAATTCGGAAAATGCTGAGAAAGCAAACACCCTTGCACTCTCGTTTGAAAATAGAGACAGTCAAAAGTAAGTAGATATTCGTGTCTGTGCAAAAAGATCGATGCGCAAAGCATACGAGTACCACCGTCATACGTTAACGAAATTAGTAGCTGAGAACCCGAGAGAATTCTCGTCATACGTAAGATCACTTAGCGGGTCGAAGGCTTTTGTCCAGTCACTCCATGATCAGGCTGGTGTGGAAACAGAAGATAGCAGAAGGAAAGATGAAGGTCTGAATTTCGTACTTAAGTAATCTTTCTCGCAGGAGGATCGTACAAACGTACTGCCCTTGCACGGCGTAGTAATAGGCACCCATGGTGTAGAGAAGCAACTGAAATACTTGAAGACGAGTGAGTCGCTAGATTCGGATGGAAATCCAATTCGGTTTCAAAAAGAATACTCTGCTGCATTAGCCTCTTACTTAGCTTTCATTTATTGTGAACTTCTCTTCAAGTGCGAAGTTCCCAGCGACTAGAAAAAAGAGCGACTGATTCCTGTATTTAAGAAGAGTAAAAGAACGCGCCCGCAAAATTACGGACGAATGTCCTTAACATCGGTTTGCTGCAGAATTCTTGAACATATTCCCAGATCGAATACAATAAAGTTCCTTGAGATGGAAAGGCTCCCGTCCACACATCACAGCTTTAGAAAGTATCGTTCGTGCGAATCTCAGAGGGCTATTTACTCACATGATACACTGCGAACTATGAATGGGCGACAACAGGCAGTTTCCAAATTTGTAAATTTCCGAATAGCATTTGAAACGATGCCCCACTGCGGGTTGTTAATAAAGGTATAAGCATGCGGAATTGGTTCTCAGATATGTGAGTGGCTTGAGGACTTCTTAAATAATAGAACCCAGTATATTGTCCTTGATGGCGAGTGTCTCGGTGAAGTGTGATAGGATCGCTGGTATTTTCTATACACATAAGTAACCTGGCGGACAGGGTGAGCAGCAATACGCGAAAAAAAAAAAAAGATTCAAATGGCTCTCAGCACTAAAGCACTTAACGTCTGAGGTCATCAGTCCCCTGGAAATTGGCTCAAATGGGTCTGAGTACTATGCGACTTAACTTATGAGGTCATCAGTCGCCTAGAACTTAGAACTAATTAAATATAACTAACCTAAGGACATCACACACATCCATGCCCGAGGCAGGATTCGAACCTGCGACCGTAGCGGTGGCTCCGTTCCAGACTGTAGCGCCTAGAACCGCACGGCCACTCCGGCCGGCCCCTAGAACTTAGAACTACTTAAACCTAACTAACCTAAGGACATCACACACATCCATGCCCGAAGCAGGATTCGAACCTGCGACGTAGCGGTCGCACGGTTCCAGACTGAAGCGCCTAGAACCACTCGGCCACACTGGCCGGCAGCAATATGCAACCATTTGCTGATGACGCTGTGGTGTAAGTGAAGATATCATCGCTGAGTGAGTGTAGGATGCAGCTGGTCCCGGCGGAGGTTCGATTCCTCCCTCGGGCATGGGTGTGTGTGTTTTTAGGATAATTTACGTTAAGTAGTGTGTAAGCTTAGGGAATGATGACCTTAGCAGTTAAGTCCCATAAGATTTCACACACATTTGAACATTTTTTTGGCTGTAGGAGGATATAAGATAACTTAGAAGAATTTCTAATTGGTATGATGAATGGCAGTTAGTTCCAAATCTAGAAAAATGTAGTAGAAGAAACAATGCTGTGATGTTCGAATACAGCATTAACAGCGTGGTGCTTAACACAGACGTAGCGTTGCAAAGTGATATGAAATGGGACAGCATGCGAGGATTATAATGGGGAAGACGGCTGGTCGACTTCGGTTTACTGGGAGGATTTTAGGAAAGTGTGGTTCGTCTGTAAAGGTGACCGCATATAGGACACTGGTGCAACCGACTGTTGAGTGCTGCTGGAGTGTTTGGGATCCGTCCCAGGTCGGGTTGAAGGAAGACATCGATCCAGTCCACAGGTGGGCTGCTAGATTTGTTATCAGCAATATTACAAAGATGCTTCGGGAGCTCAAATGGGAATCCGTGGAGGAAGGGAGACGTTCTTTTCGAAAAACACTGTTGAGAAAATTTCGAGAACTGGAATTTGAAGCTGACTGTAGAACGGCCCTACAGCCACAACGTACATTTCGCGTAAGGATACCAAATATAAGTTAGGGTTCGTATGGAGGCATATAGACTGTTTTTCTTCCCGTTCAATTTGCTTGTGGATGTAGAAGGGAAATGAATAGTAGTGGTACAACGTACTCTCTGCCACGCACCGTACGGTGGCTTGCAGAATATGTACGTAGATGTAGGTAGTGCTAATTATAGTTATAAAATAAGTCAAATGTTGAAAAGAGTCCTTGCAGTTACGTAATCAAAAGAGTTATTCAACAGGAAGTTTTTTAATTCAGTCTTAAATACCACAACATCCCCTACGATTTCATGACATTTAGTTTTTCTTTGGCGCATTGTTGAATACATGTGTAACTATGTATCTGATTTTTTTCAGTATTAGCGTTAACACCTAGAAGTGGCTGAACAGTTTGTTCTGGGTACTAGTGTTATGTTCACGATTTTTACCACTGACATTAAAGAGCGTATATATTGCGAAGTAATTGTTTAATTGGAGACTTAACACCAAATAGAATTCTTAGAACACGCCTCCGTAGTTTGTAAGTTTCTCTTTCCCAGGCAATGATTCCATAACTCATTAACTGATGGAAATGTACACAATAAACTACTTTATTCATTTATAAATCACACGTGGCAGTAATAATATGTTCTTAAAACGTACTGATCCAAGGCGCTTATTATTTCGAGATAGCAGGCTATATATTTGATGATGTGATCTATATGTCGTCCTGAAAACTTGAAAGTATCTAAGTCTTACATTTAATTTTTGGAGAGGCCTATTTTTTGTAGCTTGTGGAGTCCTGTGAGAAGCTCTGAATAGTATGTTACTGCGGCTTTTTCAAAATTCAGTAATAATCCCTGAAAGATTTGTTGTTTTCGAATATTGGAAAAAAATTATTATTCTAGTACGTCAGTCATCTGCAACAAGGACAAAATTTGCATCTTTGAATTGGCAAAGAAAGGTTGATTCATGTATACCAGAATCAATAGAAGACCCAAAACAGAAGCTTGTGACACACCACGTCTGCTTGCTTCAAATTTTGATTGGCTGTTATGATGTGAGTGCAAGGGAGCTTATACTCTTTGTTTTATGTCATCTGACTGCATAAGAATCATGACCCTCCTGTGTCTACTATTACACAATATTTTTGCATATAGGTATCTTGGTTCACACAATCAAAAATTTCAGAAGAACTAGCAAGAACTAGCACTCCTGAAAGGAGGGATAGTGCGGAGACATGGCTTAGTCGCAGTCTGGGGGATGTTTCCAGAATGAGATTTTCACTCTGCAGCGGTGTGTGCGCTGATATCAAACTTCCTGGCAGATTAAAACTGACCTTCTTCTGGGAGTGTTAGTTCTGAAAGGTTCGCAGAATAGCTTCTGTGAAGTTTGGAAGGTAGGATACGAGATACTGCCAGAACTGAAGCTGTGGGGACGTGGTTGTGAGTCGTACTTGGGTAGCTCAGTTGGTTGAGAACTTGCCCGCGAAAGGCAAAGGTCCCGAGTTCGAGTCTCGGTCCGGCACACAGTTTTAATGTGCCAGAAAGTTTCATACCAGCGCACACTCCGCTGCAGATTGAAAATCTCATTCTGGCAACATAAACATAATTTCAACCCTTTTATTGCTCATGAAAACCACACATTGCATGTTGTACCACCACACAGCGAGACCTTCAGAGGTGATGGTCCAGACTGCTGTACATACTGGTGCCTCTAAAACCCAGTAGCGCATTCTCTTGCACTGATGCATGCCTTTATTCTTTGTGGCATACTATCCACAAGGCACTGTTGGTCCAGGTTGTCCCATCAATCAGCGGCGAATCGGCGTAGATCACTCAGAGTGGCTGGAGGGTCATGTCTTCCATAAACAGCCCTTTTCAATCTATGCCAGGCATGTTCGATAGGTTTCATGTCTGCATAACATGCTGGCCACTCTAGTCGAGCGAGCCGCGTGGGATTAGACGAGCGGTCTGGGGCGCTGCAGTCATGGACTGGTCCCTCGGGCATGAGTGTGTGTGTTTGACCTTAGGATAATTTAAGTTAAGTAGTAAGTAAGCTTAGGGACTGATGACCTTAGCCGTTAAGTCCCATAAGATTTCACACACATTCTAGTCGAGCGAAGTCGTTAACCTGAAGAAAGTCATTCACAAGATGTGCACGATGGGGGCGCGAATTGTCATCCATGAAGACGAATGCCTCGTCAATATGCTACCAATATGGTTGGACTGTCGGTCGGGAGTGGCATTCACGTATCGTACAAAACGGCTTCTTCCATGACCAACAGCGGCGTACGTCGGCCCAACATAGTGTCACCCCAAAACAGCAAGGAACCTCCACCTTGATTAACTCGCTGTACAGTGTGTCTAAGGCGTTCAGCCTGACCGGGTTGCCTCCAAACACGTCTGCGACTATTGTCTGGTTGAAGGCATACGCGACACTCATCAGTGAAGAGAACGTGATGCCAATCCAAAGCGGTCCATTCGGCAAGTTGTTGGGCCCATCTGTACCGCGCTACATGGTGTCACGGTGGCAAAGATGGACCTCACCATGGACGTCGGGTGTGAGGTAGCCCATCACGCAGCCTATTGCGCACAGTTTGCGTCGTAACACTACCTCCTGTGGCTGCACGATAAGCTTTAGTCAACATTGTGGCGTTGCTGTCAGGGTTCCTCCTAGCCATAATCCGTAGGTACCGGTCACCCGCTGCAGTAGTAGCCCATGGGCGGCCTGAACGCGGCATGTCATCGACAGTTCCTATCTCTCTATGTCTCCTCCATGTCTGAACAACATCGCTTTGGTTCACTCCGAGACACCTGGACACTTCCCTTGTTGAGAGCCCTTCCTGGCGCAAGGTAACAATGCGGACGTGATCGAACCGCGGTATTGATCGTCTAGGGTGGTTAAACTATAGACAACACGAGCCGTGTACCTCCTCTTTAGTGGAATGACTGGAGCTGATCGGCTGTCGGAACCCCTCCGTCTAATAGGCGCTGCTCTTGCATGATTTTTTACATATTTGGGTGGGTTTAGTGACATCTCTGAA
Source organism: Schistocerca gregaria (assembly GCF_023897955.1). Classification (NCBI taxonomy): domain Eukaryota; kingdom Metazoa; phylum Arthropoda; class Insecta; order Orthoptera; family Acrididae; genus Schistocerca; species Schistocerca gregaria. Next base: position 209,232,179 of record NC_064926.1, read on the forward strand.
CAGTCAAAGGGATGTGTCTGTGACTAGTGTCCAAAGTCAACGTATATCTTCAGGAGTTCTGGAAACTGGAGTGATGCAAATCTTTTTTTGATGTGTATAACATCAAAGGTACCGGCAAAATTACATAATTTTACGTCACACTGTTTAGAAGATATGACACGATAGACACTGAGCTGCTTGTAAACGAAACTACAGGGCAAAATTCGCTACAGATATATGTGAAATATGTGTTAAATGTATGTGAGATGTTCGTATTCTGGCAAAGCCGCGGGTAAAAAGCTCCAGTTAAACACCTAGATCGATTTTAACCCAAGTTCGTACACATATTACTTACTAGCAGGAATACTGCAGGGGTAAGAACCAGCATCCTGCTATTGGGATGGAGGTCGTAACATGGAGAGAGAAGGTGGGGAGCAGGAGATGAGAAGAGAGGAGGTAGGAGGAGATAAACACAGATAAGACAGAGGAGGAGATGAACAGATAGATGGGTAAGAGGAAATGGACGGAGAAAAGGAAGAAGATGTGATGGTCGGAGAGAGATAAAGGAGGGAACGGACAGAAACAGGGGGAGGAAGAGATGGACAAGAACAGGAGGAGAAGGAGTTCAACTTAGAGGAGGTGAGGAGATGAACATAAAGGGGTGAAGCGCACTTATAGGTGGAGGGGCGGGGGGAATGATGCGATGGGCAGAGGAAAGGTGAGAAAGAAATGGGCAGAGAGGGGAGAGCAGGCGATCGACAGAGATAGGGGAAGCAGGAGATGTAGTAACAGAAATTTGGAATAATAGCATACCCGGGCGACACCAGGCACTCACTAGCAATTTATATAATTCGTTAAAAGTGCAATGGAAGTAAGATAATTTTTTTCATTTCATTGTAGCCGTGGTAAAAATTGCTGTTTTGAAGAGCGCGCCGCAGCGCGTAGTGTGAAGCAGTCGGCCTCCGTTTCAGGCGGTTGCGCCGCTGTGGCAATCGCAGCTTTGGTGTCTCCCTCTGGTGGGAAAGGGGAAAGGTTGCCTGTTCAGGTGCATTTAAGGGGGGCTATGAGCTCGCCAGTCGGTCAGTCTCGGTCAGTCTCTCGTCCACAGCTTGCTAGTCTGACTCTCTTCCGCATTTGTTAGGCAGTCAGTGTCCGTCTGACATTCGGAGTGCTAGTATGTCTGTCGTTTGGATCAACCTTTAAAGCGGGCAGAAAGAGAACTCAGCGAGTGGTCGCCCGGTCGGGGCTTAGTTCCTGCATCTGAGTCCGTGCGTTAGGCCGCCAGTCTGCTCGAGTGTGCTCAGGCAATGTTAATTGGCGGTTGGGTCGTTCGGTTGGTCGGTCGCGCTCTGAGACACAAGATGACTTGTTCTCCTTCAGAGTCGGCGCATGTGAGGTCGCCACATGAGTCCAGTGGGCCGCGGCGTATAGCGAGGGGTAATGACTTTGTGGTCCACACGAGAGCAACAGGAGTCAACCCACGACATGAGTCTGACCGGTGCGAGCTGCGACGCCGTGAGACGGGAGATCGGCGCGCCTTCCTGCGTCCGTTGAAGCGGCTGGCAGCGGACGGTTCGGGAGAGCGATTTGGGGGTGCTGCGCCAGGTCTTCTCGAGAAATCGCAGTTTATTAGAAGTTAAGTGATTGGTGATATGTTGTTTGATTTACTCTTGTTAAATTCTACGTGTTGTCTTGGGGGGTCACCAGCCATTTTGCTTCGGGGTCGTCCCACCATTCATATCCGTTTGCCCACCCGCGGAAAGGTGGTTGTTTACAAATGGGGTGGTCCGTTTTTCCCTTGTGGAGTAGGGGCGGGTTAGAGCAACCTGCAGTTCGAGTTGTTTGGTAATCTCCTTATCAATCTACCGTACGTTAGTAGCTGCCTCTGTCGTGTTTGTCGGATTTTGTGTGTTAACGAATTTATTGCTTGAAGTGTAACGGGCTAACACCTGAAATATGTTTTGATCTTTGGAAACTTTGATATGATTGCCTATGATCTTGGGAGGCGGTATCTGTGTACTGTAGAGCGTCTTAACTATTATTTGGCCAACCTTGTAGAATTTTATATAAGATTGCATGTCATGGGATTTTATTTAAATGATCATTTTAGTATATAAAGTTGCCACCCTTTCACCGTAAGACTTTCCTTAGAAGTTAAAATCAAGTTGCACATTCGGTGGCAAGGTTAATATTTTAATTGTTAGTGTTTTGTACCATTTCCACCCCTCCTACGGGCGGTGCATAGTTTTTGTGCTCATGGAAATCGTTAAAACTCTTAAAGTTATCAGGTATGTTGCAGATTTGCACCAGTGTAGTCTTTCAGAGACTGTTGTGAGCTGTCGTAACTACGGCCGTGTCAAAAGGGAGCGGCAAGGTTCTATGTCCGATAGCTCATACAGTCAAAACTTGTTTCTTTCTACCTGTAAATAAATTGTAACTTTGATATTTAGAGGGTGCTTTATCATTATAATTTTAAATCTGTTTCTTTTTAAAAAAATGTTTTTAGGCACTATTAAAGTGAATAAAATCCCCATTTGTTAAAAGGAATTTGGTTATGATTTCATCAGTTACTCCCTGGCCACTGCTTCCATGGTTACATAGTGTGATTAAATGTGTTAATGTTCTTGATGAATTGGTTGTAAATAAAATAAATTCTTAATGATATTCTTTGAAAATAAATCACGGTTCACATTGATATTGTGAAGGTTTTTCTTTCTCCACTGCTGTGTCAGCTTTTGTAATTACTTTTGTTGGGTACGTATGCCATTGTCCAACAATACATTTTTCTTTGCTGTTCTCTGGTACGCCCTCGGTGCAATATGTTATTTTTTTTACCTACACAAAACGTTAACCGTGCAGAGGGGTAGTAGAAAGCAGTCCTTTGTCTTCTAAGTCCCTTCATCTTAGGTCACACCATGTCATCTAAGGGAAATAAGTAATTTTGTAAAATTACAAGTCCGTTTTTCTTTTTCTAAAACATTTCGTTCGTAAACGACGGTATCATGAGGTCTGTGACTATTGATAAACGTAAATAAAACAGCTTTTTGTGTCAGTCAATAAACTGATTTTTTCCACGCAGTTTAATTCGTTTGAAGTGTTATTTACAAACAGCAATAGCTAAACCCCAGTTGTGTTTGTTGAGAACCGAAATCTATACAATAGGGGCTGCAGCCCCGAGCGGTTTAGGAAGGCATTTTTTTATTGAGGAATTCATGGGAGCGGCTTCTCTTCAAGCGGCGGTGACCGACCGCGAATAAATTTTCCGCCACGGAGAACCCAGATGGGACAACTCGTGCGGCAGTTTAACGCCGGTGGCGCTTGCTGGGCTAGCCCATTTATCCGATGTGGCGTGCAAACACAGTGATGATATAGCATCGTTATAATGCAATCAAAGAGAAATTCAGAATACCAACACTGGCGTTAAAGCTTAAATGGTGTGTAGTGACGGCCAGAGCTAATAACGGGTGTTTATAATCAACCGTCTACTGCATGATTTTTTTGTAGGAAGCCAATTTCAGTGAAAAAAACATCTGAAACAAATATCTGGGGTTAGGATGACACACACAAAATACTAAGTAAAAGGTTTCACATAGGAATTATGAGGTGCTTTTTATTTCTTCAATATTTTAAGAATGTTGCTATACGGAAAAAAGAGAAAATACTGGCAAAAAAACAAACAAACAGAAAATACATAGAATGCCCTTGCTGTCATCAAGTATCATTTTATAAACAGCAAAAACCTAACTACATGTGATCTAAGAGGTAGGAATAATCCACTGTTTCAACTGCTTTCTCGCGTGTTTACGAATACTCGAACTTCAGCAAAGATTACCGATTTTTAAGCGATTCTGTCAATATAATGGAGCTAAACACAGGCCAGCCAGACTGTTTGTGTTACCAGACGGCAACATTAAGCATGCAAGAGTGGTTCCCTTAACATTATACGTACATATACGGTTTGTTGCCAAATGCAACGTAATGTTATTGTGTGTTAAAGTGCCAATGGTGTGTAGCAGCGAAATGCGGTTGGCATGCCTGCACATAGCTGTGTTTAATTTGTAACAGCCAGAAGTTTCACTGTTGTGTGTCTGTTAGTTATTGCCTAGTGCGGACTGTAATTACGGAATAGCAGCGAAGTTCGGTCAATATGCTAATGCATTAATGAGGAACCGATTTACCCTGGAAAAAAAATTAAAGCCAATTTTAGTCACCAGATGCAAATCTGGCGCTCTATAGCACCTCCGGTGCTCATACTCAAGAAATTGTGTAGGTGGCAGTTAATAATAAAATCGTCTAACTTGTTTGATCATTTCTTACAACATTACATTCTTAATCCATTACAATAGAAATATTTCTGTCTGTCTTTCTTGCATTCACGACAACAGATTTGCAAACTGGTGTAAAAAATTGGAACTAATTTTTTCCAGCGTAAAGCGGTTCCACATTAATGCATTAGAACAATTACCAAGTTTTCCTCGCATACGACAACTACAGTTCACAATGGACCTCTGTAAGTAACTGCACTTTAATTACAACAACCCGTATTACTAAAAGTATGTTGGGCATATTGAAGACTAACAAGGAAACATCACCAGTATGACCTCGCATTTTAAGGAGAAAATAGCACCCTTGCAAGTTATAAGACCCATCAATCGACCACGCACGAAAATTTGGGACACAATTGCGATAGCAGGCAGTTACGACTCACTGAAGTTGAAGCTTTCAAACTTCTGGGCGCTCCTGCCGCTCGTCACTCGCTCCGCACCACTACAGCCACCCAATGCCCGAGCGCAAAGCAGTGTAAATGGGAGCGAAAATCAGGGCCCTCCCTCCTACTCGTGGCACACTGACGAGCCAGAGAACTGGTACACCTGTCTAATATCGTGTAGGGTCCCCGAGAACACGCAGAAGTGCCGCAACACGACGTGGCATGGACTCGACTAAAGTCTGAAGTAGTGCTGGAGGGAACTGATACCACGAATCCTTCAGGACTGTGCATAAATCCGTAACAGTACGAGGAGATGGAAATCTCTCCTGAACGGTGTGTTGCAAGGCATCCCAGACAGGATCAATAATGTTCATGTCTGGAGAGTTTGGTGGCCAGCGGAAGTGTTTAAACTCAGAAGAGTGTTCCTATAGCCACTCTGTCGTAATTCAGGACGCGTGTGGTGTCGTATTGTCCTGCTGAAATTTCCCAAGTCCGTCGAAATGTAGCATGGCCGTGAATAGATGCAAGTGATCAGACAGGATGCTTACGTTTGTGTCACCTGTCAGGGTCGTATCTAGACGTATTAGGGATCCCATATCACTCCAGCTGCACACGGCCCACACCATTAGAGAGCCTCCACCAGGTTGAACGGTCCGTTGCTGACAAGCAGGGTCCATGGATTCATGAGGTTGTGTCTGTACCCGTACGTCCATCCGCTCGATACAATTTGAAGCGAGACGCGCCCTTCCAGGCAACACTTTGCAGTCATCAAGAGTCCAATGTTGGTGCTGACAGGCCCAAAAAATGGCTCTGGACACTATGGGACTTAACTTCGGAGGTCATCAGTCCCCTAGAACTTAGAACTACTTAAACCTAACTAACCTAAGGACATCACAAACATCCATGTCCGAGGCAGGATTCGAACCTGCAGTCGCGCGGTTCTGGACTGAGCGCCCAGAACCGCGAGACCACCGCGGCCGGCTGAAGCAGAGGGGAGAGGTATATTTCACACTCCCGAGATATACATTCAATGCTATTTAACAATACTCTCATACTGATACTTCGCAGCTGTATATATGCCTCAAACTCCAAATGAATAAACCCAAGCAATTGAAGAATTATAATGATATGAAGTTTATCGTTTTCGATTGAAATTTAAACATGCCATTCGCACTGAACGATAGCAAATCTTCTCCAAATGTACTTCACTTTAATAATACCAGCTTTAAAATACTGTGAAAATAACGTACAACAGTAATGTTCATAATTAAATAGCTCTACACCACTTTGGCACACTCGTTCTTTTCAGTCATTTACACTAGATTTGTGGAACGCAACACCGAAATATTCGAAGCGAAGAGATGTCTGGCGCCACCTGCAGGCTAGAAACCGTGCATGTTGACACAGTGAACAAAGCGTGTTACCAGTGTCAGAACAGTACGTCACAAACATCACACTCTGTAAACTGACAGAATACCGCGCTCGGGCCTTAAGCGGCGGCAGTGGGGCGGAACGAATGACAACAAGCCGGTGTGCGGGGAAGTTTAAACGCTGTACTTTCACAAGGTCATAAATGCGCGCTGTCAGAATTATCGCGCAAAGTTTAGAGAGGAGTAGATTGCTGGTGCTGATACCTTGCAACTTCCCTTTTTTCTCCTTAAAATATGAGGTCAAGTTCCTGATGTTTGCTTGTAAGTGAGAGACTGGTGCTAGAAAAGTCAGCACTGAGATAACATTATGTGAGACAGAAAGCGAGATGCAAATTTGTATTGAGAGAAATGAATCTGGTGCAAGAACTGATGTGCAGGGTGGTCAGAAACAGTTTGGAAAGTTTGTAAGGGTGTTGTAAGGTATGTTGTGCTGACAAATAATTGCTTAGAAAAGAATTCAATACGTTGCACCGTTTCCGAGGTAATTAGTGTTGAAGACAGTCAGTCACGCCGTTGCCCGCACGTTCAAGCAGCAGAGAGAGAGAAAAAAATTGGATGTGGGACGGCACTAAGGACCGAACCCGAGCGAAAGGCTGAACAATCTTGTGCAGTATCATCTAGGGTATGAGGAAAACTGACGCTAAGTATATCTGACTTCCCCCTTGAATTTGCGCACGCAACTGCCTGATTGGCTAATTTTAATGCTATTTTACTCGCAAGCGGCGCAACGACTCGAATTTTTTCTAAACAATTATTTCTCTATTCTGCAACAATCTTAGAAGCTTTTCAGATTGTTTCTCACCACCCTGTATTTGTTTTGAATGACGAAATGGTAAAACACGGGAACGAGATAAACATGAGTCATGAATGCTCAAAATGTGTGTGAAATCTTATGGGACTTAACTGCTAAGGTTATCAGTCCCTAAGCTTACACACTACTTAACCTAAATTATCCTAAGGTCAAATACACACACCCATGCCTGCGGGAGGACTCGAACCTCCGCCGGGACCAGCCGCACAGTCCATGACTGCAGCGCCTCAGACAGCTCGGCTAATTCCGCGCGGCGTCGTGAATGGATAGAGCCATAATACGCTCTGGACTGGAAATAAATGGGCACTTAATCAAGAAATTCCAAATACCACAGTGAAATTTTAACTCTGCAGCGGAGTGTGTGCTGATTTGAAACTTCCTGGCGGATTAAAACTGTGTGCCGGACCGAAGCTCGAACTAGGGACCATCGCCTTTCGCGGGCAAGTGCTCTACCACCAGCAGGCCACGGTGGCCGATCCGTTCCAGACGCTTCAGTCCGGAACCGCGCGACTGCTACGGTCGCAGGTTCGAATCCTGCCTCGGGCATGGACGTGTGTGATGTCCTTAGGTTAGTTAGGTTTAAGTAGTTCTACGTTCTAGGGGACTGATGACCTCAGAAGTTAAGTCGCATAGTACTCAGACCAATTTGAGCCAATTTCCAGGGGACTGATGACCCGATAGTGCTCAGAGCGATTTGAATCATTTTGCTCTACCACCGGAGAGTGAAAATTTCATTCTGGAAACATCCCCCAGGCTGTGGCTAAGCCATGTCTTCGCAATATCCTTTCTTCCATTAGTGTTAGTCCTGCAAGTTTCGCAGGAGAACTTCTGTGAAGTTTGGAAGGTAGAAGACGAGGTACTGGCGAAAGTAAAATTGCGAGGACCAGTCGTGAGTCGTGCTTGAGTAGCTCAGTTGGTAGAGCACTTGCCCGCTAAGGCAAAGGTCCCGAGTTCGAGTTTCGGTCCGGCACACAGTTTTAATCTGCCAGGAAGTTTCAAGTTCGATATACATCTGTACTAAGTTGCACAATATTTCATAGCCAGTGACGTCAGTGGAGGGTCGTAGCCACACATCTGCAGTTGTCTCTCCAACGACTCCTTTGAGGACCCATGTCATCGAACAGTTACACCCCTCGCAGCTTTCGCCATTTAATTATGATACACCCTGTTTACAGGGCGAGTAGCGTAATGCGTCATCGCTCTTTCATTTCGTAACCGGTTAAAGATAACGAAGCGAGGTTTTCGGCAAGTGATGGTGAGCAGACTCGTACGACATTTAGCTATGCCGTTAATGCTTTTAACTCCTATATCGACTGAGGTATTAAAGCAGTTATTCATTTTGAATTCAGCGATGTTCATTTTAACGGATTCCAAAGCTCTTATAAGGAAGAGGTACAGTGAGACAGTCGCCATTAATGTTGGCGTTCAGCCCTATCGCAGAAATATACGAGAAATAAGCTAAAACTGGAAAAAGCCGATCGGAATCCACTACTCCGCTGTAAAAAGCGCGAAGTGGTGCTCTCGTGCCGGGCTGCGCCGTTGCCACAAAACCTTTCGATTGCAAAACTTTTCCGGCGAACTGAATGTTCAAAAAAAATTTCGGGCTTGCAGCCGTCGTTCACTGCATTCCACGATATTTCAACTGGGCATCCGCCATTCATCCTCAAGTGAGCCATTGAAGACAGACGAAGACATCCTGCGTTCCGCGGTGTATAGCGAGCTGTATTCTGCGGAAGCGTCAAAATGAAGACGACAGACAGATCACACTAGCTGGGTGCTTTATAGCATTAGCTGATAAAACACAACGAGAATGAATTATAATAGTTGCATGCAGCAGGTGCCTCCTTGTGTCTTATAAATAATTTTAAGTAAAGGTCTTACACATCTGACATTAGACATATGCTTATAGAGTAAAACAACTGACTCACAAGGAGTGAACCTGGAAATTTTCTTATATTTTCTATGTTTACTGGCGTACGTGAAGTAAGTCGGACAGCAATGTAAGGAACTTTATTTATGGCTTATTTTATGTAATTCCCATGTATATTTGATTTTTTTTACTTTCCTTTAAATTCTATATACGTAGTTCATACAGAGGGCGCAATACAAACAATCGATGTGTTCCCCACCCAGCCTGCCTTCTTTATTTAGTAGTATTCAAAGAACTGTGACTGACGCCCGGACAACAGGGAACTAACATGCATCGAGATTAGAAAATGTTGGTATGTAATCTAATATACACTCCTGGAAATGGAAAAAAGAACACATTGACACCGGTGTGTCAGACCCACCATACTTGCTCCGGACACTGCGAGAGGGCTGTACAAGCAATGATCGCACGCACGGCACAGCGGACACACCAGGAACCGCGGTGTTGGCCGTCTAATGGCGCTAGCTGAGCAGCATTTTTGCACCGCCGCCGTCAGTGTCAGCCAGTTTGCCGTGGCATACGAAGCTCCATCGCAGTCTTTAACACTGGTAACATGCCGCGACAGCGTGGACGTGAACCGTATGTGCAGTTCACGGACTTTGAGTGAGGGCGTATAGTGGGCATGCGGGAGGCCGGGTGGACGTACCGCCGAATTGCTCAACACGTGGGGCGTGAGGTCTCTACAGTACATCGATGTTGTCGCCAGTGGTCGGCGGAAGGTGCACGTGCCCGTCGACCTGGGACCGGACCGCAGCGACGCACGGATGCACGCCAAGACCGTAGGATCCTACGCAGTGCCGTAGGGGACCGCACCGCCACTTCCCAGCAAATTAGGGACACTGTTGCCCCTGTGGTACCGGCGAGGACCATTCGCAACCGTCTCCATGAAGCTGGGCTACGGTCCCGCACACCGTTAGGCCGTCTTCCGCTCACGCCCCAACATCGTGCAGCCCGCCTCCAATGGTGTCGCGACAGGCGTGAATGGAGGGACGAATGGAGACGTGTCGTCTTCAGCGATGAGAGTCGCTTCTGCCTTTGTGCCAATGATGGTCGTATGCGTGTTTGGCGCCGTGCAGGTGAGCGCCACAATCAGGACTGCATACGACCGAGGCACACAGGACCAACACCCGGCATCATGGTGTGGGGAGCGATCTCCTACACTGGCTGTACACCTCTGGTGATCGTCGAGGGGACACTGAATAGTGTACGGTACATCCAAACCGTCATCTAACCCATCGTTCTACCATTCCTAGACCGGCAAGGGAACTTGCTGTTCCAACAGGACAATGCACGTCCGCATGTATCCCGTGCCACTCAACGTGCTCTAGAAGGTGTAAGTCAACTACCCTGGCCAGCAAGATCTCCGGATCTGTCCCCCATTGAGCATGTCTGGGACTGGATGAAGCGTCGTCTCACGCGGTCTGCACGTCCAGCACGAACGCTGGTCCAACTGAGGCGCCAGGTGGAAATGGCATGGCAAGCCGTTCCACAGGACTACATCCAGCATCTCTACGATCGTCTCCATGGGAGAATAGCAGCCTGCATTGCTGCGAAAGGTGGATATACACTGTACTAGTGCCGACATTGTGCATGCTCTGTTGCCTGTGTCTATGTGTCTGTGGTTCTGTCAGTGTGATCATGTGATGTATCTGACCCCAGGAATGTGTCAATAAAGTTTCCCCTTCCTGGGACAATGAATTCACGGTGTTCTTATTTCAATTTCCAGGAGTATATAAGCCATAGAGGTTACGTCATGAGTTGTAACATTTTATTGCATCATCTGACCATGTACTTCATGCATTTTTAGCATTGATAATGACTAGGCACTAGCCGAAATCTGGATTTGCGTAATAAAACCTACAAAAAAAGGACGACTGATTATTGCACTCTGTAATTCATAAAACAACTAGAAAGCATGAAACGTTCAACAAAATTATGTGACCCTTTGCGTACTGTATATATGAACTCTGTTCAAAAAATTGCCCAACATTTGCAATTTCTCGCCAATGGTGTGTTTTAGCGAAATGCAGTCGGCATCCCTGCACATGTCTGTGTTTAATTTGTAACAACCAGAATTTTCACTGTTATATGTCTGGTAGTTATTGTTCAGTGCTGTATTGAGTAGAACGTTTGCGAATTTCGAGGTGGCAGAGTTAGGGCAGCAATGCGTCTGCATTAAATTTTGTGTGAAACTCAAGTAAACCTTTTCGGAGTCTACCGATGTCGGTCATATCAGGAGCGTCAACGAAATTGCGCATGCCAATCGCATACTGACTGTCCGAGATATTACACAAGAATTTAACATTTCAATTAGATCATGCCATGAAATCCTGACACAGCATTTCCGAATGCATCGTGTTGCCGCCAAAATCGTCCCAGAGGTCACGAGTCAAGACCAGAAAGACCTTCCCCTCGCAATCTGTGAAGAGCTTTTGGATCGCGCAAACGAGAACGAGATGTTCCCTAAGAGAAGCATAACTAGTAATGAGACGTGGGTCCACGGTTATGACGTCGAGATCGAGGTTCAAACTTCGCAGTGAGTCGGGAAAATTTCTTCAAGACCCAAAAAAGCTCGTCTGGTTAAGCCCAATGTCAAATCGCGCTGATTGACTGAAGTATTAGTTCACCACAAATTCGTGCCACAGGGGCAAACTGTAAATCGATGGTACTATCAAGACGAGTTGCGACGCCTGTGAGAAAATGTGAGAAGAAAGCGGCCTGAAATGAAGCGAGACAATTCATTGGCTTTTTCATCACGATAACGCACCCGCATATTGATCCATGTTGGTGAGCGACTATTGCACAAGAAACGAAATCACTGTGCTTCCTCATCCTTTGTGCTCCCCAGTCCTGGCCCCTGCGATTTTTTTAATTTCCAAAACACCGTTGAAAGGACGAAGATTTGCAACGTAGACGAGATACAAGAAAATTTGGAGACGGCAATTCGCACGATCCAGCAAGAGGAGTACCAAGACTGCTTCCGGGAGTCGAAACGGCGCTGGGAGCAGTGTATCAGTTGTGGAGGAGAGTATTTCGAAGGGGACCATGCACAATAAGCGAAAGGTACGCGCAGAAATATTTTGTGAACAAATTTCCGGAATTTTGTGAACAGATCTCGTATTCTAATAATTTCCGGGTATGCAACCGGATCCCGTTGACATTCTGTCGACGGGATCCGGCTGCATACCCGGAAATTATTAGAAGATGAAATACGCCGGGAAAATTTCAGAAGTCACATCAGATCTCGTGTATTTGTATATGCACTGTCTGTTCAAAGGTATTCATACGTCCCTATGTAATGCAGAATTGACAAACTGCATATTGGCTTCTGTCTCGGGTTCTTCGGCCGACGTTCATTTAATCACTTTACTGACGTTTCGCCAGCACGAGTGGCTGGCATTGTCAAAGCTTCGCCCTCCATTGCCGGTGGTGAACTGGAGCCGAGCTTGCGGCCGCAGACTATATGTACCTGGCGCGCCAACGTCCGAGGGCTTCTCCGCGGACGTTTCCGGTGCGGTACTCCTCTTGCTACCTGCGACGGTCGTTCGCTGCAGTACGGGAAGCCAAGAAGGCTTTCCTCTTCCTTGTTGAAGCTGTTCGCGTGTTTTTGTATTTCTACAGCTTCTCTGAACAAGCGCGTGTGATAGTGCTTCTCTACAGCCATAACTTCCGTGTCAGCTCATTTTATTACGTGGCCGGTCTCACTCAGTGCGTGCTCTGCCACGGCCGATTTCTCCACCTGCCCCAGCGTGCGATGTAGCTTATGTTCTTTTAGATCCTGGTGTTGATTGATAGTCCAGTCATACCGACATAAACTTTCACGCATGTGCATGGTATACGGCATATTCCCGACATGGGTCACTTTTCTCCTTTGCCGATCTAAGACACTCTTTGATCTTCCTTGTCGATTTGAAAATTGTCTTTACGCCATGTTTGTGCAATATACGACCGATTCTGTTCGTCACTCTGGGAATGTATGGCAGAAAGGAACGGGCTGCTATTCCTCCACAGATATTCAGACATCTCATTGAAAGTGTCCCCAGCACAGTCCAAGCCATCATGTACGTGAAGGGTGGACACACCTTATTTTAATCCCCTCTAGTAGGAATTCCGCTCAATTAAACCTGTTCTTTATTGCTAAAATGTAGCATTAATTTTGTTGTGTCGGCTACTGTGGGATACGGTACTGCAGTACTGATACATACAAGGAAGGACTGAAGTTGCGATGGCCAGTGGCAGGAATCCAAAATATCTGTACAAAACACTTTCTAATTAATAGAAAACTTTATTTCTAAAATGAAAAGAAACATAACTTCTTGATTCCTGTGTTTCCTGTGCCTCTTATGTGCAACTACGTTACACGCTATTACTACTCGCAGAACGCAGGCTGTGTCGCATTCCTATCACTCAGTACTCATGCTTTCAAAGTCTTCGACCGAACTGGAGCCGACGAGCGATTGGCGGCTGGGTAAATCAGACTCTATCGTCTGACCTAACGGGAGAAGATAAACACGCCACGATAAGACCACGAGACGTATTGCTGACAATCGCTTAGAGCGACAAGTCAAACAAGAGTTCAGCGCTCCCTGTCAACGCTGATTTACCCAGTCCCTCTTTGGGACTGAGTGTATGAACCATGAATTGATAAATTGAGGATTACTGTAGTCCTTTAAATAGATGTTTGCCATACATATTTGTGATGGATCAGATACATATATAAACAAATCATAACATAAGCTGTGAAACCAGAGGGAGTTTAATCTCCGATCTAAACGAAACCAGGTCCTTAGTCAATAACGACATTTGAACGAAGCCATGTTAAGCGCAATGAGAGCACCTGAGTAGGTGAATTTGAAAGTAAATTTTTTGGACAATCTGACGTAAAATCCTATGATTTTTACATTTAGCGAAGGAACGAATCAATGCTATCTACACAGTTGCTCAGTGACTGTACTCTCACCGAAACGGAGATGACACAGATAAGATCGAAATACTTAATTACTTGTGACTCTGAAAGCTTTCTCGGGGGATGTGATGTAAACAGTCTTCACGGGTTTGCCGCCGGATCACGTTGTGCAAATTCCGCAATGTTTCCTCGGAGCAACTGTTCGACATCCTCAATTGGCTCAACCTAGCTGGTGGCTAGATACGACTAGGTACGTAGCCACCAGCAAGGTTGAACAAACTGAAGATGTCGAACAGTTGCTCCGAGGAAATATTGCGGAATTTGCACAACGTGATCCGGCAGCAAACCCGTGAAGACCGTTTACTACTAAATTACTTGTTTGGGAATGGTTTCTGTGAGGAAGGTCGTAGTATAGTTTTTGTTTTAGATCATCTACGAAGCTCGAAAAGACAGACGTAGGCATAAGTGATCGCAGAAAATGAAATCAAATATAATAATTCAACAAGGGCTGTATACAGGGTGAGTCACCTAACGTTACCGCAGGATATATTTCGTAAACCACATCAAATGCTGACGAACCGATTCCACAGACCGAACGTGAGGAGAGGGGCTAGTGTAATTGTTTAATACAAACCATACAAAAATGCTCGGAAGTATGTTTTTTAACACAAATCTACGTTTTTTTAAATGGAACCACGTTAGTTTTGTTAGCACATCTGAACACATAAACAAATACATAATCAGTGCCGTTTGTTGCATTGTAAAATGTTAATTACATCCGGAGATATTGTAACCTAAAGTTGACGCTTGAGTACCACTCCTCCGCTGTTCGATCGTGTGTATCGAAGAGCACTGCAACATACATCGCGTTTCTACAGAATGATCTGCCAACGTTGCTCGAAAGTGTCGCACTGGAAACGCGTCGACGTATATGGTATCATCATTATGGTGCACCTGCACATTCCGCAATTAACACGAGGCTGATCCTTGACAGGATGTTCGACGGGCGTTTCATAGGACGTGGAGGACGCATAAATTGGCCAGCCCGTTCTCCTGATCTTACACCTCTGGACTTTTTTTCTGTGGGGTATGTTAAAGGAGAATGTGTACCGTGATGTGCCTACAACCCCAGAGGATATGAAACAACGTATTGTGCCAGTCTGCGGCGACACTGCACCAGATGTACTGCGGCGTGTACGACATTCATTACGCCAGAGATTGCAATTGTGTGCAGCAAATGATGGCCACCACATTGAACATCTATTGGCCTGACATGTCGGGACACAGTATTCCACTCCGTAATTGAAAACGGAAACCACGTGTTTATGTGTACCTCACCCCCTCTTGGTAATGTAAATGTGCGTCAGTGAAAAAGACCAATAAAAAGGTGTTAGTATGTGGACGTAATGTGCTGTTCCACTCTCTTGTGTACCGTTCCCTTTGGATCCCTACGTAATTCGGTGCTCTCCGATATACACGATCGAACAGCGGAGGAGTGGTACTCAAGCTTAAACTTTAGGTTACAATATCTCCGGATGTAACTAACATTTTACAATGCAGCAAACGGCACTGATTACGTATTTGTTTATATGTTCAGATGTGCTAACAAACCTAACGGGGTTCCATTTAAAAAAACGTAGGTTTGTGTTAAAAAACATACACTCCTGGAAATTGAAATAAGAACACCGTGAATTCATTGTCCCAGGAAGGAGAAACTTTATTGACACATTCCTGGGGTCAGATACATCACATGATCACACTGACAGAACCACAGGCACATAGACACAGGCAACAGAGCATGCACAATGTCGGCACTAGTACAGTGTATATCCACCTTTCGCAGCAATGCAGGCTGTTATTCTCCCATGGAGACGATCGTAGAGATGCTGGATGTAGTCCTGTGGAACGGGTTGCCATGCCATTTCCACCTGGCGCCTCAGTTTAACCAGCGTTCTTGCTGGACGTGCAGACCGCGTGAGACGACGCTTCATCCAGTCCCAAACATGCTCAGTGGGGGACAGATCCGGAGATCTTGCTGGCCAGGGTAGTTGACTTACACCTTCTAGAGCACGTTGGGTGGCACGGGATACATGCGGACGTGCGTTATCGTGTTGGAACAGCAAGTTCCCTTGCCGGTCTAGGAATGGTAGAACGAAGGGTTCGATGACGGTTTGGATGTACCGTGCACTATTCAGTGTCCCCTCGACGATCACCAGAGGTGTACGGCCAGTGTAAGAGATCGCTCCCCACATCATGATGCCGGGTGTTGGCCCTGTGTGCCTCGGTCGTATGCAGTCCTGATTGTGGCGCTCAACTGCACGGCGCCAAACACGCATACGACCATCATTGGCACAAAGGCAGAAGCGACTTTCATCGCTGAAGACGACATGTCTCCATTCGTCCCTCCATTCACGCCTGTCGCGACACCACTGGAGGCGGGCTGCACGATGTTGGGGCGTGAGCGGAAGACGGCCTAACGGGTGTGTGGGACCGTAGCCCAGCTTCATGGAGACGGTTGCGAATGGTCCTCGCCGATACCCCAGGAGCAACTGTGTCTCTAATTTGCTGGGAAGTGGCGGTGCGGTCCCCTACGGCACTGCGTAGGATCCTACGGTCTTGGCGTGCATCCGCGCGTCGCTGCGGTCCGTTCTCAGGTCGACGGGCACGTGCACCTTACGCCGACCACTGGCGACAACATCGATGTACTGTGGAGACCTCACGCCCCACGTGTTGAGCAATTCGGCGGTACGTCCACCCGGCCTCCATCATGCCCACTATACGCCCTCTCTCGAAGGGCTGTCAACTGCACATACGGTTCACGTCCACGCTGTTGCGGCATGCTACGAGTGTTAAAGACTGCGATGGAGCTCCGTATGCCACGGCAAACTGGCTGACACTGACGGCGGCGGTGCACAAATGCTGTGCAGCTAGCGCCATTCGACGGCCAACACCGCGGTTCCTGGTGTGTCCGCTGTGCCGTGCGTGTGATCATTGCTTGTACAGCCCTCTCGCAGTGTCCGGAGCAAGTATGGTGGGTCTAACACACCGGTGTCAATGTGTTCTTTTTTCCATTTCCAGGAGTGCACTTCTAGCCCCTCTCCTCACGTTCGGTCTGTGGAATCAATTCGTCAGTATTTGATGTGGTTTACGAAATATATCCAGCGGTAACGTTAGGTGACTCACCCTGTATAAACTATCCATAATAATTTGCTGCCTTAACAGAAGTAATTTATTGCACGTCGCAGCAACAGCGAAGCTTTCGAAGCATTGGAAAAGCGAAGTAGGCCATTCTCGTTTACAAGAAAGACCTTTGGGCACATGCATGTAACTACAATTTGAGGATATCAGTCTGTTGTAGAACTGTAGAACACGTTCCATGTCAGTATGGGTTGAATACAGTATCAAACTCTTAGCATGGTGAACAAAATACACTGTTGATCATTAAATTTGCAATATCATGAAGGCAGCATGAGACAATACATTCTTGCATATGTAAACCGTTACCGTAGCATTTCTGTGCAGCACTACAAAGTGGCTAGGTGTGACGCCATCTACAGTCTTTATACAAAGGAAAATTACACAGAGTGTTTCCCATTCAGAAATCACATTTGAGTATTGATGATTGTGAGAAGATCGTGAGATGCATCGTCCGAAATGAGAAACGTCCACCAGCGGCTGGATCGTGGCCTCTCGAGACCACGGACTGTCGTTTCGCGGTATTACTGTTCGGGCTGTACGAAATCCGACAACTGCCACGCAGAGGGGTAAGCGTATTGTCATATCGCTGGCTTAGTTGTGGAGTGTCTTTGAGGGCAGCCGCGTCAATAGAGAGTCTTTTTTAGTGTTCAGGTTGAAGTGTTGCTACAAGTGCTGTTGTCCGCAGCTCGTGGCCGTGCGGTAGCGTTCACGCTTCCCGCGCCCGTGTTCCCGGGTTCGATTCCCGGCGGGGTCAGGGATTTTCTCTGCCTCGTGATGACTGGGTGTTGTGTGCTGTCCTTAGGATAGTTAGGTTTAAGTAGTTCTAAGTTCTAGGGGACTGATGACCATAGATGTTAAGTCCCATAGTGCTCAGAGCCATTTGAACAAGTGCAGTTATAGTAAAGTGATGACTGTTACGCGCACGCTCGTAAAGTGAGAACTGAGAACTGAAAAATTAGCTTTACGAACATCTAAACATTCGTGGTGGTGTTGTTCTATATCGTGTCTCCCTACCACTTTCGCGCAACGACGCTCTGAGCGTGTTCTTTAGGGAATTAACTAGTTCGAACCTGGGACCTGTTGCTGGTAAGGAGACGCCAGACCACACATGACATGTAGAATTCAGAAGAGTTCAGTGAGACTAGCGGTGATATAACCAAATACTTAATGATCTCAGCGTCAGCTCCACTGCACTCCCTGTAAAAGAATCTTAATACTAACTAAATTTAGTGGAAGGGGTTCGAAGCTTTCCTATTTTTAGTTACAGGTAAAATAACGTCGAAAAAGCAGATAAGTTTACAATTGGAAATTTTATTCTACTCACAAAACATCGTTTATAAATTGCACTATTGATAAAAGGAAGTGTTTTAATACAGGATGGTAAAAACCAACTGCGTTCAACAAAAATGTGAACGAATATTCCCTGAATGGGTTTCCAAGTTCTACAATCGATCGAAGGATGACCTATGCCATATCACATCTATAATCTAGGTCTAAATTAAGTTTCACAAAAGAGAAAACTATCAAAATGGTCTACAGTGACCCTCAATTATCTTCAATTACTTATCTAACTTGTCGTAAATTACAGTGGCTGATGTGGCTTCTCAATAACTATATAACAGAAAAATCATCGCGTTTCATATTTTTACTTCAAGTGGCAAATGTGAACACCATGAGTTTTAATTAACGATCGACACTAGTATTACGCAAAAACGGGGTGTAACAGATGAGACTTCTGCAGTTCTGAGTGAAGCCTAATGCGCTCAAAAATGCGGCATCGCGTGCGTTCATTACCTTGTCGGTGTTTAGGCAGCGTCAGGGCGACAGCGGCCGGCGCACCAGCCATCCAGCTCGCCGTCTCGGAACTAACTCTCCTCTAACTTCTCCTTACTACAATTTACCGAAGTTGGTTTAAAAAAAATATCTGGCTGAGTTTTCATCTGACCAATCAGGGTCTCAATGTTAACCTTAAGCTCCGCCTACAAAAATTCTATCTATCCAATGAGAAACGTTATACTTTTCGTGGTGGGGCAATGTTTTTAAAGTTTGCAACGTAACAGAGACGCTAAAAAGTCTCACGCTAAAACCGGCGGCTGGTGTGGTCCTTTCAGTGTTATCGTAAGATCTATACTGTTCTCCTGGAGGGCTCTATCTTTTAACATGGGCTGGGGGGTGGTCCTTGACGTACCTGAGACACGAAAAATTCTCACGCTAAAACTTGCGGGTGGTAGTGGCCCTTTTTGTGTTATCGTAAGATCTATACTGTTTTTCTGGAGGGCTCTAGCTTTTAACATGGGCTGGGGGTGGTCCTTGACGTACCTGAGACGCGAAAAAGTCTCACGCTAAAACGTGCGGGTGGTGAGCCCTAGTGGTTAGCTGGCAACGTGGGTGTCCAGCCCCTCCCTTATCGTAGGGCCTTCTAGTTTAACACGGTTCTGCTCTCGGCTTCTGTTCTCGTTTCTCCCCTCGGAACTGCGTCTGCCTCACGGTGGGAAGGTACGACATGCATTTAGGCATTCTTGTGTTAGTCTGTGGCATTCCATTTGCTCACTCGTTACTCGTATTACTTTGGTTAATTTAATGTCACAATTTATTCGGAGCTATGTGACATACTACTGGATTTGGTTATAATGTCAGGGTTTTCATGGAAGGTGTTGGATTTTCCTGACACCTTACAAACAGTGTTATACTATTACTAGTGACGAGGAGGACGATTACCAGCGTAAAAACTTTCGTTCGCTTATTCGGCTTCCGCATCATCAACAATCACCCGCGTCTTGTCGGTTACGCGTACGCTCGTTGGGATGATATTTTGGCCTGTCAATCATCAAAATTTTGTTAATTGGGATTAAACATTTACGATTTCGAGTGTAAACAGTGCAACCTGTTGTTTCCATATCGTCTCAAAATATAGATGTTCCTACCAGACATAGGACAGTGTTGTGTTAAAACGTTGAGTGGCTCCCCTAAACCCGCTTGCATTTTTTCGATAGATAATTTCCAGGCAAGCCAACAGCAGCTGTGGAGCAGAACAATACGACCACCGCGGGGTTACCAGGTACACGGGCGCACGGTCAAGAAAAGCAACGGTCACGAAACGAGAAGCCAGTTTAAGGGTCTCCCACCCCCAGTCGTACTCTCGGGCGTGTTACAGGGTGATAGATAAAAGTATGGAAACACCAACAACGAAATAGATTGCCATACCTAATACGACGTAGGAAACGCGCTGGCATTCAAAAGAGCACCCAATGGTCTCGGAATGGATAAATACAGATCCTGTATGGTTGTCGAGGAACCTTACACTATTCCTCCAGTAAAGTAGCGGCAAGTTGAGGCAGCGATGATGAAGATGGATAGCGACCACGCACCCTTCTCTGCGGTGGCCAGGGAAGATGTGACAGTTCATCCTCTTGTTGTTCAAACCAGATTTGATGGCTTTGGCACCACGATTTCCTATTATGGGCATTTGCGTAACTGATGAGTGGTTTTGAAATTCCAGCTCGCCCTGGAGTTTCCTGCTCGAGGAGTTCCCCTCGTTTCGTTTTGTTACTGACACAGTCCACGAGTGCGACATTCAGTTCTGCAGTGTTTTGACAGCTGCTGTCCTCTTAATTCTTGTCACCATCCTCTTCAATGACCGTCTGCCTCGATCACTTAACAAATAATTTCGTTCGCGTTATCACTTAGCACACCATATCTTTCCGCTTTCTCTATGTGGCATAAAACTTCGATTCGGTATCTCCTGAAAGGCCAGACACTTCGGCTCCGTTGGTTACGGAAGCACCCACCATACGAGCACCAACAATGTGACCTCATTCGAATTCACTTACCTCGGACATACAGCACTGACAACTGCACAGAACGCTGTTCTGACCACGACTGACACTTGCAGCGTACTGAGGACATTGCACGAGAGCTGTTCGTGGTCAAATACAACAGCGTAACTTGCAGGCTTGGCTAGAATCTCCATTTATGTTCAAGCATGCATTTCTCGCTGCCTTTCCATATTTTTGTCCAACAGCTGAATATGAAATCGAGGGGTTCACGAGGCTGCTACTCGACGAGGTGCGCAATGTCAACAGCCCCATGTGACTAGAGCCCGAGAGGACAGATGTATTGTTACGATATTGCAGTGCCTGCGGTATTCCGAATAACGATGCAAAGTTCCATCGGAGATTGGGTCTGGCCGTGAGTGATGCTCAGGTAGCCAAATGGTAAGGCAACAGCTAGCGATAAGCAGGAAATTGGGGTTCGAGTCCCGGTCCGGCATAAAATTCCATTGTCGTCATTCCATTACACAGCCGATCGTTGGCCATATTCGCAATTGCTAATACATTTCATGTAGACATGTTGTTATCTCGGCCGTGTCACATCATACAGACACGACACTTGCCTTGTTGGCGGCAAGAGAAACATCCACAGTGACAATTCGACGACGTCTGAAGGTATTTGGACTGTCAACACGGAGACCATTGATGCGGTTTGCTTTGACGTGGCAAAAGATGCATGCTGACAGTGGTGCACCAAACGATAACACTATTAAGACCATGTCGTATTTTCTGGCGGGACCCAGTGCTGTATGCATCATCACAATGGAAGGCTCTGTGAAGAACGAACTTTGCTAGACTGCATCAGTCGTCGCCATTCGAGCCAAGCTACTGGCTTGCTTCTGTGGGATGCCACTGAGTATACAATGCGATCATGTATGGTCTGATAGCCGGTGATTTGAACATCAGCGATAAAATTAATACCAGCGGCCTTTCCCTGGCTTTCCACATATCTGAGCCACTGAAAACATCTGGCCACCGCTTGCTCAGAGACTTAGCACACTACCACTCGCCAGCCACTACGTTTGATGAATTCTGGCGCAGAATTGGAGCGGCATGGTAGAAGTGTGCCTGTCTGTCATTGAAACATAGTTCTACTCAATGCGCAGTCGCGCTACAACGAATGTTTCCCCGAGAAATGGCAGGTCTGTGTGCTTGTTTGCTATACCTGATGAGATTTCAATTTTAATCCGAACATCAGACCAGATTTGTGACTGGACTGGGGACTCCACAGCAGATAGAATACTTCGGAGTATTCTTACGAGGAACAATTAGTCGGATCGGAAAGGAGCTTTTAGTATATCCAAAGTGAGTGTTATAGGAGGTTATTGTCCACAATAGATACATAAAGACCCAGTGGATAATGCTGAAAGCTCCGGAAGGCTATTCGCCGATGATTACATTGTGTGCTGGGGAAGCCGTATAACTAGAAAATTGTAGCGAGTTGCAGGGAGTCTCACTGAGAATCGGCGCTCGGGGCAAGCACTGGCCATCTACCTAGTCATGAAAAAGTGTAGCTTCTATTACATTAGAAGAAGGGAGGAGTATTTATTGTTTCATCAGGTAGTTGGCGATTAATCTCTGTAAAGGGTTACAGCTATTAAATATTCTAGAAGAAAGTTGCTGGAAGGACCGGACAATCTTGTTACAGGTAAGGCAAGTGCTAGAGTGAGAATCGCTCGGAGAATCCTGAGGAAAGATAATTTATTCGTGAAGGGGGTAGGACAAAAACAATCTTATTCTACCGATTTTTGAGTAAAGCGAATGCGCTGGCTGTATGGACTAGTAGCCAATTGCCACTATACAGGGTGTGGCGCTCAAATCCGGGCAGATGAAACTTTTTTTAAAAAGCAAATTTGTTAAAACATAGTACAAATGAAAATGAAAATCCATTTAAATATAGGCAATGGTATCTTTCAAGAATAACGTTACTCGATTTAACCCCAGCCAGCCGCAATGACCGCCTCCAATCTTGTCCTGAATTTACCGCATGCACTCTTTAAAACAGCGATTCCATATTAGCCAATGTTGCTTCCATAACGGTGCATAGAGGTGCTAAATTATTGTGTCTTACTGGTAACTCTTTTGACTAAGCTCCAAACGTAGTAGTCGAGAGGGTTCAAATCCGGGCTATTCGGAGGCCACAACACGAGGTCCTTCTCTGCCATCCGGCGCATTGTTCGCTCACTGTCATTCTATACTGGCGCCAATTTCCTCAGCGATTTCCCCGGGTGCTCCGAAATCAGAGCCTGAGCATTTTCGATGACTACCGCAGTTCGTGAGACGCATTTCCTCGAATGAGGTTTCCTCGCTGGGTTAGCGGTACCTTCCCCAGACTGTACCTAAGCATTATACTTGGCCACAATATCGTAAACAGTTGACCTCGGGTACCCGAAGAATCGAACTCTCAGTGGGCGAACGTCCAGAGCGAAGGCTTTCGATAGTCGCGGCTCTCCGGTTGTACTCCACACTTGTCCGTAAAGCTAGGCCGTTCTGAGGTTCTGACTGTTCACCAGATGTCTACGGCCAATCGCGACCTCTGGCAAAACCGCAATTTTTCCGGATTTAAGCGCCGCACCATGTGTAGAAGAGTGAATAAAAAATTTCTCCTGAATACACCTTGTGTATACGATAATTCAGGAACAGCAGAGGACTCTACAAGTGTGCAGTGCTCTTATTTGTATGGGGAATTGTAACTCGGCTGCACAATTTCCCTATTAACAGGTCATGCTTACGAGCAGGAAGAGGGGGAAACTGTAGATTCGCAACATTTAGATGGCAATGCAGTTGCACAAGGAACGCTGAACGCCTTGCATGCGCCTTGGTTTCGTGTTTCATAACAACATAGACCACAAACGAAAAATATTTCAAAGTTATTTAATTATTCTTGGCACGCTGAAGCCATAGTAAAAATTTTCCAGTACATATTGTGGACATACGGATAGAGCAGACAGTTCTGCAGTTTTTTTTTTGCACTCGAAGAATCGTGACTGAATGACTCGTCTTAGAAAAATATCCTTTCAAACACGTTCATCGACACATTGTATCACGTTGGCAGTCTTACTATGGAGACGAGGAAAACAATGTAGAACTCCTGGACAGTTGTGCCGTAGCAGAATTTTTCTTTTTTACGGGAACTGTAATTCATATCGATTGGTTCCACGAGGGCGCTTTCAGCTGGAATGGCAAACTGTCTCGTTAATAGCTGAAAAGCAGACGTGAGACTGGCAGCGTTCTAAAACATTTGCAAAATTATTTTTCTAATTCTTTCAATACCACAATGAATTTTTAAAAATTCGTCTTTTCTTTAACGGCAGTGAACTCAGGGAAATCGACGATTTTATTGTCACAGTATTGTAATGCCATTCCATAGCAAATTTGTGGCACCTGTTAACTCTGCGACTGCGTAATAGATGCCGAGATTTCTCACCTTTCTCATCCTCGTCAGAAGCTGCTCCTTCCACAATACATTCCGATCAAACTAAAAATAGGTTGTTTCTCACCTTGTTGTGTCTTAATGGCGGTTGTGTGTGGTCTATTCCACTTGAAGTGAAATGTGTGCAATTCCTTCTGGATGCTCTAATTGTCGTTTGTGGTTTCATTTTTCCTTCAGAAACTCAACTACAGCAGATCTCAAATTCAAAGATCGTTCCATATATGCCCTTCGACTTAAGCATTGTTCTTTGGAGTAATAGTGTACATAAAGTTTCCATAATCTTCGTGCAATTCTGTCAAAAACTGTTGCAACTGATGACGTAATAATGCGTGTTACTTCAGAGAATTTGCCATTCGGACCATCAGTTTCCTCTTGTGCTTCATGCGGGCTAAGTTAGTTAAAAGTGCTTCCTGATATGCAGCACAATGGATCCGTTACAAAACGTCTTGTTCACTGTAACTTTTTCTTTCTCTTGGTAAGCTAAATCTTTAAATTCTTTGTAGATAGTGACGTAAAACCATTCCATTCCAGATTGGCGATACCCGCCGATTATGCAACTGCATAGCAGATACTGAGAATTCTCATCCCTCCCCTCTGTGATTACCATTTATTTTTAAATGTTGGGTGATAGATCGTTAGACTACCTCTTTTTAGCAAACAAGCACTAGGCCTAACAACTTCCATTATATGACGAATAAACAGCGAAGGATAAACAGCATTGACACGATGACTCTGCGGAACTGAGGAAAGCAAAAGGCCGCACCAATTACCGGAAGAAATCGCACTGCTAAGTAAAACGTTGCACTGTACCACGAAACACAGAGGAAATCAGAGATGTGCCGAGAAAGGCCAATCCTCAAACACAAGCGTGAGTCACATCGTGCTCCCTCGACATGTTCTGACGCATCTCGAATTCACTAGTGTTTCACGCGCCATACATTACGGACGGATCTCGAAATAATTCGTGTTTCCCACAGCCTGTCCGCAGATGCCATCTGTTGCGACTGATTTTAACTACTTAGTGCAATTATATGTTCACCTAGGTAGTCAAAACTGTATCTACTAAATCTACAGAGCAAGAATCAACTCGTATTGCCAACTTATTTATTAAGGAAACTACAGTAAAACAGCAAAAGTAGCGTACTCTTCAAAATCCAACTAAACGATAAGGATCCCTTCTGCGCATCAAGCAAATAAATACTAATTCCTAAAATCGGAGTTCCCTTCGACTCTACACCCGTACAACTATTCCACGTCGAAGTCGGCTGTTGGCAGCTGGTACCTAACTTAATACGACGGAAGCGACATCTCACAATCGTTGCGGAAGATTGAAAGGGTTGGACACCGCTGGACCGGCCGATCTTCTCCGCACTCGACGAGTCGATAACTGCCCACTGAACGGCCGGGCGCCGGCTTACCTAGCCCCGGGCGGAACGATATTTGCACACACGTGACCGCCAGGAAATAGTTCGTTGACCGCCGCGCCCCGTTCCTCTGCTGTTGGTTGATACCCCCTGATGGATCGGTGGCAGCACCTACGTGTTTGTTGTCAACTGCTGGTAAACACTCTTGCTTCGGCCAGACTTCGCAGCGGAGCCGGCAGCCCGCAACACTGGTCTGTCTGCTGTGTTGCCACTAAAGCAGGAGTATTTGGTGACTGCAGCAGTACCAAACTTGATTGGCTTCAGTAGGCGAGTAACAAGACTATCGAGAACGGAAGTAAAATCAGCAACTGATACACCGTCTGATTCCACTCCAGCGTACGGAAAAATATCGGAAAATTTAACGCATTATATCAGACTGAGTTGACCAATTACGAACACCTATAAAACGAATCTTAAGGAGACAAATCCTTTGAGATCGCGTTCGTAGCCGAATTAGACGATACGGAGATGCCACTTAATCCCGAGGAATCGAACGTGTCTGACATTGCAAAAGAATACCATCTAATTGTAGTCTTTTCAGTTGCAGGAGTTTCGCCTTCACGGTGTGTACTTCCATAATTCTTAAAGGGACTACTAGAGCACTATAATTAAGATCACGAAGGACAACATAATAAAATTCCCGAGTCTTCCTCATGTCATTCGCTTTAAAAGTACTAAAACTCATGAGTGCAGCGTGAAACTCAGGTTCGGAAATGGCAACACACCCTTCCATAACTGAGGGATAACGCACTTGGGAACGGATTACCCGCCCCCACACGGCTCCAATGACGCCATCCAGAGAGGGGTCCGCAAGACGTAAAATACTTAGCTTCCAAATAGGGCGAGAAAGACGTGCCCACCTGGGGACGTGGTTAACACTCATTGAAATAACGCAGTGCCAATGACGTTGGCAAGTATTACATCAACTAACAAAAGTTGGCTACATAGGGAAGCAGACAAATAAAAAGTCCATTCGAGAATTAGAAGTAATAGAATATCCTCAAATCCAAGCATCCTGTAGTCTCAGCGACGCCACCATATCATTAAGTTCAGCTGGGAGTCTGATCCACAGGAGGTAAGAGGCTGTTAAAATCTTCCACCATAAAAATGTTTCGTGTATTCTGACGAGGTAAATAAATGGCATCTTCGTTATAAAAGTGCTAGCGGTCATATTTACGAACAGATCAAGATAGAGCATAAAGAAAAATTAAGGCGATATCATAAGAGCGACATCCTATGCTCTGACCGACGTCCAGTGATTCAGTCTGTCAACTGTATACCGTTCCTATACAGCACGGACTTCCACAGTCCAGTGTCACAGATAAATGTTCATCTCTCTTAAGCAGTTAAGTAATTTCTTTGAAATCATAATACATTCTTTCAAACTCTTCATCATCTGTGTTCCTTAAGATTTGGAAACAGAGAATTTAATTTTGATAATGATGAAGCAGTGCAGGTAGAAGTAAGGCTGTGGCTCCATCAACAAATTCAAATATTTTACACTGACAGCATTAACAAGTGGGTCTCTCAGCTGGAGAAATTCGTTTGTCACCAAGGTAACTATGTTGAGAAATAAATATGTAGACATGAAGAATAAGATGCAGAATGTTAATAAAGTTATTTATTTAAAAAGCTTGAAGAGTTTTAGCATAAAGTATTCGGAGGCATTACTTGTCAGCACACCCTCGTACTATTAATGTACCCCAAAAATCTGCGGTAGCAGTGAAGTTATTTATGCTATAGTTCAATAAAACTGGGTTCAGTTTGCATACTAGTTGTTGCTAATTCAACACTTCATTTACAGGGTGGCATTAGAACAGAAATGTGGCAACACAATAGGAAATACCCACTAACATTTACTAACAGTTGTGGTACAAAACTTTTCTTAACGTTGGAAACAACTTGATGTGTGGCACTTGGTATCATAAACCTAATACAAAGATATCTAAATAAGTTTGCTGCGTCTTGGTATCCTATTTCAGTCTGGCGAATAACTGTTGAAAGTTTGTACGGAAATTTGCAGAAACAGTATGGCCAATCGCTAACATACTGACGAAAGAATTGAATTTCGTGAATTTTACTCGTTATCAAAGTTTAAAGATGTATGCTGATGACTGGAAGAACTGTTCACAATCGGATCGATAGAGGTTTTCCCAGATTATGAAAACAAACTTGTGCTGTCATGTAAGATAGCAATCATGTACTCAGCTGTGTATTAAGCCAGGAAGTGGACATGGCAAAACATCATGTCATTTTTTCCTGACATAAGTAGAAAGAGAAGAAAAGGACAACTTTATGAAGAAGAAAGAGATGCTGAGTCTCAGACACGGAATAACATACTATAGATGTCATTTATATGAGAGGAAATTTGAAGTCGTAATGGATGATGCAGTGTTGAGATGACTCTTATCTTTGAATGAGACATCGAACAGGAATAAGCAGAGGGAGCTAAAAATCAATGGAGTTGATTTTGAGGTAAATAATGGGAGTCTTCTTCTATGTCTACCTATAAAGATTAAATTAGTAAAATGTTTTCACATGGGAGACCACCATATATGTAGACAGCCTCACCAGCATTATGTTCGCATGTTACTTGAGAATGGCAATAAACCGCAAACAGATGTCGTAAAGACTATTAAATATTTTGCAGCTGGTTTGGATCTTTCCTTTGAAAATGTCATACTTTGACCTATACTATGCTGTGGATCAAATTGAAAGGAAAAAGGAAGAAAGATGGTTTACATTGCACCTTCTTCAACAACATCATTACATTTAAATGTTCACTTGGCACAACTGATTCCGCTCGTTAAAAACGATCTTATTCGATAGTGTCATAGTCGTATGTAACTGGAATTGTCTTTTTTGTGAGAATATAGAAACTGTGCAGCCCTGAAAAAAATACTGAGCACACCATTCGATAGCCCACGTTATCATCTCACCGCATCTGTTGCCTATATATTGAACTCTTTTTATTTCCTGTATGGGACAGCCAGTTATTAGCATTGCTGATGTATTTTTCGATTTCGATTCCCACACTGAGTTGTTCTGACGTGGCAATGCGTTTCAGGTGTATTACAGTATATTATTCATTTATGTGGTAAAGATATGGCGTTCTGTACAAAGAACAGGGGTCATATCTGTATTTTTTTCGTTGTATTAAAAGTCCTCATAAGGTTCCAACGTATATCAGAACTCCATCCGTTCTCATTTAGTGATCGATATATCATACGATAGAAATATTTTATTCACTGTCCATCAGACATTCCTACATACCTTCAAATATTTTTTTGATATTCAGATCCTGAAACACAGTTGTAAATTGTTTCGTTCTGTTGCCATGATTTCTTAGCAGAGATTCTTACATTACTGTACTACGAATAGGCTATTACCCTTTCCATGATTAAACGTATATTAGTAATTCTAGTCATCATCCAACATCATGTAGCTATACAGGGCTAGTTAATAGTTTCACTGAATATCTACGAAATATTGGCTTAATGCTTACCTGTCAGTCAGTACTAACTAAATGGAAAATCACTGAAGGTCATGTATTTGCAATTATATTTCACTCTTGAGAATGACTGCTCGTGCATATCTCAATAAACAAAATACAAAAACACTAATAAAATTTAAAAAGTCTGAGATTAACCGACTACCAATTACGTTCTAATTAAAACATTATCTTCTGAGCAGTAGCAAATACCAAGATTGAATATTTTCAATTCCCTTTCATAAGTCAACTTACTTCATTCTAAAAGTGATCAAAATTTTGATGTAGAGCAATTTTTTCAGCTAATATTATCGCTGTGGATATCACAATTATCTAAAGCAAAGCAAAATTCATATCAGAATCTATCTGTAGATAACATGCACAACCCTTTAAGCAGGAATTTTAATAATAGTTATGGATGAGCGTTACGCAGGGTATCCGATCTAATTTTGTCACCTCATATTTCCGATACGTAACAAAATGTGAAAATTCTTGTTGTAAGGGGGATAATAATAAATCTAATAATAAATCAATACTTAAGCATATAACTCTAAAAACGGCAGCGTATTTACAACATGCAGTCGATACTTTTTATAGGCCGTTACATCGATATCTTTTCCGTCGACGTATAGACATAGTGGCTCAAAATGGCTCTGAGCACTATGGGACTTAACATGTATGGTCATCAGTCCCCTAGAACCCAGTACTACTTAAACCTAACTAACCTAAGGACATCACACAACACCCAGTCATCACGAGGCAGAGAAAATCCCTGACCCCGCCTGGAATCGAACCCAGGAACCCGGGCGTGGGAAACGAGAACGCTACCGCACAACCACGAGCTGCGGACGTATAGACGTAGTGATACCTTCTTTATTTACCGAGTGTTGATGTTGATATTATATAAAATCGATATATCGGAAACCAGATATTTTTAAAAATATCAGCAGTCGTAGATAGAAAGTATTCGATTTACGGATGATATTGTGTTACTAGCAAACAAGGAAAAAATTATGATTCGAGAGCTAAAAGAAATAAAATCTGGGAAAACTCCGGAATAAGAATTAATAATGAAAAGACAACTTATATGGTGATTGTACAAGAAAAGTAAGAACAAGTACAGTTAGGAAAGGAAGATATGAAATAAGTTAGTGCTTTCTTATATCTGGAAAGCATAATAATGGAAGATATGAGATGCAATAAGGAGGTGAAAACACATATAGCAGTTGCCAAGTAGGTATTTAATAAGAACTGGAGGCTTCTAAATGGGTGCATCGGCAGGGTCCGGAGGAAGAGATTGGCGAAATGCTTTGCAGGGAGCGTGGCTTTATACAGAGGACACTAAGGAAAGAGAAAGAAAGAAGTATAAAGAATAGGAGTGTTTGAGATGTGGGTTTCTAGGATGATGCACGGAAAAAAAATGACAAAGTGGGAAATGAGACGATGTTGAGAAGAGGAGGGGAACAGACAGAAATTTTAAAGGTACTGAAGAAGTGGAAATACGATTGGATGGACGTTGGATGAGAAAAGATTGCTTACTGATGGATGCTATGGAAGGAAGTGTGAATGGAAAACGAAGAAGAAGACACAGAAGATGCCAGATGGTGGATAGGATACGGATAGAAAACAATTATGAGAAAACGGAGAGGGCACAAACAACAGTACTGCACGGAGAGCTACATGTGAAGACGTGCATAACTCTGATGGTGATCAATCTCCCACAGATCTGGATATTTCACAAATTTTTTCTAAGGTTGTTCTTCCAATGCGGTAGTGTAATTTCCAGACATTTTCTGCTGATGTGTGTTTAACGGCTTGGCCTGGAACTGAGGTCTCTGGCCTCAGAGACAGTCACTCCAACTGAATGTGGGTTTCTTCATATCTTGCACTCCGGACCTCTTCTCTGAAATCTAGTACTGCAATGTCTCGTGATAAGAGCATCCTTCCCCTAGCGTTTTTCCAAATATTCAGTGGGTATGTTCATGCATCTGACAGGCCAGCTTGGGTCCTACTTCAGATCAATCGAATTATTCAACAGAAAGTTTTACAGTTGATGTGTAACGTTCTCGTTTCCCACGTTAAAAGATCCACACACTCACGAAGAAAGTTTTTCTCTGAATCTATTCCTTACTATGAAAGTAACCTGTTCATTCAAAATTTCATTCTTATCTCTTATACAGGGTGCATCACCTTCAACTTGGACCGCGAATCCTGCGGAAATGGAAAGTGCTAGCGATGTGCGGTTTTCACAGAAAGATGGTAGGCAGAGGCTCGTATTGTTAACCAATCAACAGATTGCACATATACATTTTTTTAAATTGAATAATATCTATTGACATTAAAAACCTAAAAGTAAGATAAATTACAATGTCAGTGGCGTTTGCCGCATGATTCTAGTGCGATCCATTTACGAGCTATATTATTTTGCAAAGTTCCCGTCCTGACACACATACAGTACTTGTGGTATCGTACAATAAAGATCAACATAAGTGCCTACACTATTTATGTGGATTCTGACCAGTAACGAGACAGTTGACTGTCACAGGTTGTGTTCAAAACGACTACCGGCTGTGGCAACAGACGCTTCCAGACTGGTGTGGAACGACTGCTGCACACGCGCCGGCATGTTAGCGGAAGTGTCCGAGCAGGCTGCCGTGATATGCCGTTGCATATCATCGTATATAGCTGGTATGTCCTTGTAGACACCGCCTTTCAGCTTTCCCCGCAGAAGAAAAAAGTCTACAGGGGTCAAAGCCCGGAAAGGATCACCCAATGTACAGATCTTCTGCGTCCAGCCCAATGATTTGGAAACAGTTCGTGACGACATGCTGCAGTACTTCGTGATCTACTGCCTGGACAGCCATCACGTTAGTACCATAGTTCCTCCCAGTCTGTAGACGAACATCTCCTAGCATCCGTGAAAAACGGTCTGTTAGTAGGCTGCGATACTTATTCGCGTTCAGTGTTCCGTCTATGAAAAACGCGCCTAAGTGCTGATGGTTCACTGTCCCGTACCACACGTTAAGGCTCCTTGGACGCTGACGCTCCACCCGAAGAAGACAACGCGGATTGTCAACAGACCAATAGTGCATGTTTCAGCGGTTTACCTGGCCATGATTGATAAATGGGGCCTCATCACTAAACATGATACATGATACATCTGGAGTATCCTGTCGTAAAGTCGTGTACAGAAGATAAGACGATTCTCATAATCGTTTCCATATACCTCTTATGGGAGAGAGATGTAATAAGGATGGAACCTATGTCGATGGGTCGATGGGAGAAGGCATAGGACACTTGCCTGACTCATGCCACTTTCTCACAACACAAGAGTGGAAACTCCTCCACCACACAGTACCAAACGAAAGCGCCAACTGTGGTGCGGCCCATCCGATCAACTACAGGAGGCTCTGAGGGACAAAATAGCAAAACAGCAAAACATACCAAACCTGTCATCCCAGTTCCGAAGTCTCTACCCCCCCCCCCCCCCCAATCGACCAATAAGGATTGGAACATCCTTTGCTGGAGTAGTAGCTGGCACCCCCAGTAACTCGAGGCAGGCAGCGGAATCTCAGAGATGTCCACCAACACGCCAAACTCTAGCAGCAACAGACACACAAACAAGTCAGACAACACCCAACACCACACGCCGGCCAGAGAGGCCGAGCGGTTCTAGACGCTACAGTCTGGAACTGCACGACCGCTACGGTCGCAGGTTCGAATCATGCCTCGGGCATGGATGTGTGTGATGTCCTTAGGTCAGTTAGGTTTAAGTAGTTCTAAGTTCTAGGGCACTGATGACCTCAGATGTTAAGTCCCAAAGTGAGTGCTCAGAGCCGTTTGAACCATTTGAACCCAACACCACACCCGTGTCCGTTACATTGTAGGAAACAAGTAACGACACGATTCCCCCCCCCCCCCCCCCCCCCCCCGAGACCATTGACTTCTGCCCGCGACAAGCCACAGACAATGCATCTACACAGGGACAGTCACAGCAAGAGAGAAGGTGGAGGAGAAGAAACAACCGGAACAAAGGAAACGCAACAAGAAGACAGATAACAAGACATCAGACGGTGGATACACAACTCGGACACAAACTCAATGACCCTCAGAACACACCCACTCACCACAGAGACCACAAAGGCGCCCACAACAACTCCATTAACAGCTGACTCGAAAGCCAGACCAAACCCGATGCCAACACAAGCGCTAGAGGCCGCCAACATACCGATAACCCACAGGCAAACAATCCCAACATCAACATAATATTCCAAAGAATAATGGAGAAATTATTCCCCAACTCACGAGCACCAAAACAGTTATGAAGATTATGGGGTGTAACTCACACAGGTCATATCGGGCTTACTCAACGGGACTAACATTGTCACTTTTAACACACCTCTGTTTACACAAATTCATGGGTAACACATCACACCAGCTTCGTAACGCAAACGTCAATACAAACTCACAGATCCTGTTTTGGAATGCCCATGGTATCTTATCCAAAAGAAACGAAATGGTTGCGTTTATGGAGCATAAGGGCACCTGAATCTCTCTTGTGATCGAGACACTGCTTATGCCTTGCAAACAGTTAAACATCCCAGGCTACTGCGTCTACCACACCGACCGAGCGGACGGCAGGAAGGGGGACGACACAGCCATCATCAAACACAAAGACACAGAACACATGACAATGAGCTCACTGCACTTGAGACACTGGAGGTTATGGCCATCAGGGACAAGTTCAACGCAGCTAACACCGCACTGGTATCACTATAAAACGAATCTAAGAACATAGTAACACACGATCTCAGCACAGATCGCAACATAGCACTGCAGGTAATCGCCACTGGATATACGTACCTCAAATGGAAACAAACTATATGAACATGCACTTGGCTGAAACTACATTACACTAGGACTGGACGTCCCCACATCCCTGTCCGCACATGCCCGACTCACGCCAGATGTGTTAAACGTAGCCCTCATCAAGGACATCACATACCCACTCAGCCTTACGGCTGGGCTCAGAATACATGCCTGAAAAATACTTCACGCGGAAGAAACACTGCGGGACACAGAACCACGCAGGACACTGAACTACAAGCACGCGAATTGGGCTCTGTTCAAGCAAACGCTTGGTTAGTCGTAGCCCAGACACTCA
Source organism: Schistocerca gregaria (assembly GCF_023897955.1). Taxonomy (NCBI): domain Eukaryota; kingdom Metazoa; phylum Arthropoda; class Insecta; order Orthoptera; family Acrididae; genus Schistocerca; species Schistocerca gregaria. The sequence goes on from NC_064926.1 coordinate 209,266,482, forward strand.
TGAGATTAACAACACGAAAAAAATTGATAAGGCGGTGGAGGTTCTTACTACTGCTGTACAAGCAATGTCTGATGCAATTCCACATACAAAACCACGACAAAACTCGACGCCCCTGCCCTAGGAAATTCTGGGCCTTATCTCGACGAGGAACCGCCTCAGGAGGTACTGGCGCATTAACAGACTGCAGGGACTAATAAGGGAGGAAATACAAACATACATACGAACAATGAGGGCAGAAACTCGCAGGGATAGATGCTACTTGTCCTGGCGTGTGGAAGCCAGCCAGACACTTCACCAGAGAAAAACATTACATTCCTACTCTACAAGGCCCAGCCGGCCTGCATACTCTGCCATAGAGAAGGCAGAGCTTATGGCCACAAAACTTGCAGCGTAATTCAGGCCGAAAGCAGCTCCATGAGACCCAGTACTCACTCTTGAAACGGACCAGGAGGTTACACGACTTGTAGCTCAGCCTACGTACAATGCGATCAGACGTACTGGCGCAAACGAAATCACTTGGGGTATCAAGAATGCCAATTCTAGGAAAGCCCCTGGTTCCGATGGAATTCAAAACTGTGTCTTCCAGGAGTTTACGAACAGAGTCGTAAATATATTACACATATAACGAATACCATCTTACAACACCAATACTTCCCTGACTCTTGGAATGCGGCCAAGGTCCTGATGTTCAGGAAGCCAGGAAGAGGTCACTCCCTCCCACAAAACTGCCGACCCTCAGCCTGCTGTGCTCGCTCAGCAAGACTGTCAAGAAGGTAATACTAAAAAGTATCCCTAGGCACTCCATCGGCAATGGAACCCTGAGGCAGGAGCAATTCGGCTTTAGGAATCACCACTCAACAACACAGGTCCTCCACGTAGTTGAACATACAGCACACGGCTACAACACGAACAAAGTCACAGTGGCTGTGTTCCTGGACATCGAAAAAGCTTTCGACTGTCTCTGGTACAACTGCCTCATACGCAAACTGAGCTATGCTGCTTTCCCCGTTGGTCTCGTTCATCTCATACTCCCATTTACCACGAATAGATGTTTCAACACAGATGCAGGGCAAACAATCGACACAGCATGGTATCCTAGGGGAACATACTGTGGCCCATCTTCTTCAACTTCTACTTTAATCATCTCCCAGCAACACAAAACACGACGTTAGCCATCTACACGGATGATACAGCCATCATTGCGCAAGACTGGTAAGTACTGAAAACAAATTCACGATCACAGACAGCACTCAGAAGGGAATGGTCCAATAACATATGTCGAAACCTACTCAGAAATTTTTTACGAAGGAAGAAGACAGCGAAAGAAATGCAATACCAAAATTTTAGCTGCTAAGAGGCACTGAAAGTATTTTACAAAAAATGTTGACGATACTCATTTCTGCCGCACGCAGAACAGCTTATAACAACGGTTTGTACAGCCCTACCAGCCTAGCGTGCTACTCGGCGAATCACTCAAGCAGCGGAATTCTCCGGAGTTCACAGACATCAATTTTAAGCACCTAAAGCCTGGAGCGAATGTAAGCGAACACGCACGAATGAGCACTTGCAGAAAATTCTCTACCATTCGCTTGTACCTGGGTAGAATCGTTTATACTAGAGGGAACGGAAGAGAACACGAGGTAGCGAACGTTGCCTAAGAACGCCGTGTTATTAGTTTTTAGCTTTTGGAGCTAATATTCGGCATACAACTCTATTTTGTTCGAGACACAATGCGAAACTTTGCTATTCAGTGAGGATTATCTGGCATGGTGAGCGCACTGTTCTTGACAGAGTATTCAAAATTGCGCAGGGAAGCAAGAATTTAACTGTCTCAATATGTATGAAAGCGTGACAAGCCCGGAGAACGTGCAATTTACACGGAGTTGCATCTCCATATGTCCTAAGTATTGGTCCAAAATTTTCCTTGTATGTCGGCTGCTATTTTTCCCTGGCTTCTCACTACCATTGAGGGGAAATTTATAAACAGAATATTAATTACCGACGTCGAGTATCATCTCAAGAGGTGGCACGGTTGGGTTTCCACTACGGATGTAAGAGCTAGTGATCACACTCTTTTTTTTCTAAATCGAAAATGATCTAGAGGCAAAGCACGCCCTTCATGATCCAGACATAGCGGGATATAATCCAGTTCAGACCACAACTTTTTCACTATGATTTTCCACTGAGCATTCACTTCTCACAGATGTTGGAGTAGCCACGACAGACACGTGGTTCGGATTACACGTTAGACTGCATGTCTCCATGTTCCGATTAGGTAACTGGGAAAGGTTAGAGACTCGTGGGGCGCTGCAGTCATGGACTGTGCAGGTAGTCCAGGCGGAGGTTCGACTCCTTCCTCGTTCATGGGTGTGTGTGTGTGTTTGTCCTTAGGATAATTTAGGTTAAGTAGTGTGTAAGCTTAGGGACTGATGCCTTGGCAGTTAAGTCCCGTAACATTTCACACACATTTAAACATTTTTTGCACTCGTAAGTAGCTGCAAATTGCGTCCAGTTGAAAGACGTGCAAGAGGCCTAACGGGTACACCTGACAGAACTTTCTTTTTCTCGTGCTTGTTAGCTTGCTTGCTCCAATGAAAAATCTGGCTTAAACTAAACAAACAATTTTTGAATAACGTCATTCGGCAGTTCAATTCTTACAAATGTAATTCTGTTAAAAGTGGCTAGCAGAGAAAATAAAATCGTGGCAGTGTCACAAACGACTTCCATCAATGAGGACTTGTAATTTATTGAAATGAAATGCGTCTTGCAGTACCACATTTTATAACAATTCCTGTAGGCCATGCCTTTTAATAATGTCTGAATGTTATACATTTGATTATCAGTGAAACAGTTCTTCGTTTATTCCCTGTAGTCGTCACAAAGAAACGAAGTGTCTATTGAATAACAAATACAAATATTTTTCTAGCACCAGGCACACCGGACAAAGGAAAACTTGAAGGAGTCAGATACTTCGCAGTAACCACTAGTTTCATTTAGGCAGAACTGGGATGAAATTAGAAATGGTCCCGCATATTGCGCTGCATACCACGCATACTTCATCAAATTCTTAAAGCGTGGTGAGGAAAGCTGATAATGCACAAATGATTGGAGCTTAAGAATTCTGTTCCGCTGGTAAACTTGAAATGAGAGAGAGGTATCGGAAATTATGTTGTCTGATAATTTCTTTAAAAGTAAGTAGCTCCAGGCGGAATCCGCATTCCATCTACAGATTTTTCTTCCTCCTCCACAAAAATGGAGGCGTCTTTACGTCTAGACTATGAATGCAACAAAAGCAATGAATTAGTTTCTGCAGCTGATAGGAATACGTTTTTAACGAAACCTTGAAAATTATTCTTTCCTATTTCTCCAGATTTTGTTTCGTCCGTTACAAGATTTGTACAACTAAACAGTCCATTTTTTTTTTTTTTACATTTTTGGTCCGAATTTGCCTTGGTGGTCTTGAAGACAGATATACATCTGCAGAAACAGTAAACAACTCATACTTATTACTGGATTTATCGTATATGAATGTGTCATTGCATTCATTGAGTGGACAAACAGACTCCGTCTTTTTTTTCACCCAGAAATGACAAAGTGCGGTGTGCACGCTGTTCTTTCACGAAACCTGACTGATCAGAGTTATAAATAGCAGTTGTGGGAGTAACAGGAAGTTTTGTCTTTACGTCAGCTATGAATTTCTCTATAGCATTGTCTATTACTGGCAACTGCTCTATTCGTTTACGTGACGTAAACTTGGTAGTTTTGCGACTTGCTATTCTGTACGATATCCTGAACCTGCGTAGCCAGGTCGACAAAGCCTGGAAATTTGCAATGTTCGTGCCAGATGCGAATTGGATGACGCAATCTCGTAGATCTCCATCGATAACGGAGCATAGTCTCTCACCAGCAGTTCTCAATCTTCCGAACAGTTTTTCATTCAGGTGGTTTTGGGTTTCCGTTCGGCGCATATTTCATACTTCATGTAATTCATTCTTCCATTTGTACAGTTCACGCTCCGATTTTACGAAACGAAAACGCCTTTGCACACTGCTTAACTTCAAGTGTTTTTTCTCTCCTTCGTTTAACCAATATTTCACTGATTTTTCTTTGTCGATGAAAGCTGTTGCAGTACGTGTTTTTTTTTAGGCTTGGAAGGTATTCCTCATCAGAACTGTTACTGGCAGGGCTGACATCATCCGAGCGACAATTCATGGAATCGTCACAGTTATTTCATGTTTCTTCTAACGTGTCCACCATTTCAAACGAAATGTCAGTGTCCTTCCCCTCTGTCAAGGAAATCTACTAACAAATGACACAAATCAAACAATGGAAAATCCAGGATGGAATGTAACAATATTATGAGAAGGAAAGTTGCTACTCACCATGTAGCAGAGATGCTGAGTCGCAGATAGGTACAACAAAAAGATTTTCACACTTAAAGCTTTCGGCCAATAGCCTTTGTCTATAACAGACACGCATATGCACACACACATACACACACACACACACACACACACACACACACACACACAAGCAAACGCAACTCACACACATGACTGCAGTCTCAGGCAACTGAAACAACACTGCGAGCAACAGCATCAGTGCATGATGGGAGTGGCGACTGGCTGGGGGAAAGGAGGAGGCTAGGTTAGGGAGGGGGAGGGGGAGTATGGTGGGTATGGCAGACAGTGAAGTGCTGCAAGTTGGCCAATGGGCAGGGGAGAGGCGGGGAGGGGGGAGGAAGTAGTGGAAAAGGAGAGAAATAGAGAGAAATAAATAAAAAATCCTACCTGCGGACAATGGCTCCACCACTGTTGTTCTGAACTGTAAGAATTACCTGGCAGAAGGACTCTGCTAGCTGTCAGATGCTTCCATCTACAAATGTTGTCATAGCGACCCTATTCCAGTAATCCAGCAGGATCTCCAGTCACTACTCAAATCCTTAGGCCCATTCCAGAACCTCTCCCCAGAGTCCATCTCTCTACTCATCCCTACCACTCACCGTACTCCTACCTTCTACATGCTTCCTAAAGTCCATAAACCTAATGACCCAAGGCACCCCATTGTGTCCGGCCACTGTGCCCCCACTGAGAGAATCTCTGCTCTCATAGACCAACACCTTCAACCTATTACCCGGGACCTACCCTCCTTTATAAAAGATACCAATCATTTCCTCCACCCACTCTTCACAGTTCCTGTCCCTTTACCACACGGTGCCCACCTCCATGTACACTAACATTCCTAATGCCTATGACCTTACCAATATTGAACACTACCTATCCCAATGCCCGACAGATTCCAACCAACAACCTCCTTCCTATTCCTAGTCACCGTGACCAACTATATCATCACCCACAATTACTTCTCCTTTGAAGGCATCACCTACAAATAAATCCAGGGTACGGCTATGGGCACCCACATAGCACCATCCTATGCCAACCTTTCATGGGCCATCTAGAGGAATCCTTTCTAAACACCATATAGAATACGTTGCCAACAGAGCACACGCCCCGAGGCTCAAACAGCTCTACCCAATGCTCAACAGGAAAATCACACTGAATAGGAGGGCATGAAGGTCCATATACATGATACTGATCAGACCTCTGATGATGTACACAGCTCCTGTCTGGGGATACGCAGCTCCTACACGCCTGCGCCGCCTGCAGGTCATGCAGAACAAAGTGCTACGCATCATTAGCAACGCTCCACGCTACACTCGCACTACGGACCTTCACAATGAATACTACCTTGAAACCCTCAAGGAAGTATTGAAAAAACTCAAGTATTCAAGACACTCGAACAATCCTGTCATCCTTACTATGGGGAACTATGATCACAACCGGGTAAGTGGTACCATAAGCAGCCTATGGCGAGCCAACACACACGCAAGCGACAACATCGGCGACCCCCTGCGTATCAGCAATACTGACTGGATACGCCAGCTGCTATCACAGCCGACCAACAGGCAACAAACTGCCAACTCTGCCCTACACTGTGAACCCGGTATATGACCTATCGGAAATGGATGAACCTAGCTATTGCATGTATGCTGATGCTGACCGAGAAGTCAACGCCGGTAACCAGTTTCAGCCGTCGAATAACAACGCCTCACAACATCAGAAGCACCTAGCTACTACGCAGGTTGAATCGCACAAACAAAAACCGGTGTAGAAACTTTGCACAATATGATACCTCGTACACATCTCGCACTAGACACCTGCAACAAACACAACTGACGTTCTACTTGCCCTACTTTTAGTTTGTTAATGGCAATAGGCATTGTTCCATTTAAAATTGTGTATGTTTGCACAAAAAATATACTGTCTAAGTATTATTACAAAATGTTTAAAATGGCTCTGAGCACTATGGGACTTAACTTCTGAGGTCATCAGTCCCCTAGAACTTAGAACTACTTAAATCTAACTAACCTATGGACATCACACACATCCATGACCGAGGCAGGATTTGGACCTGCGACCGCAGCGGTAGAGCGGTTCCAGACTGTAGCGCCTAGAACTGCTCGTCCACTCCGGCCGGAGTATTATTACGACCTGTAGATTCGCTGGCAATACTAGCCTCTGACAACCAATTCAGTCTGTGAAAATCGCACCTCAATAAAACTACCCACTTCCGCAGTACACTATATGATCAAAATTATCCGGACACCTGGCTGAAAGTGATTTACAAGTTCGTGGAGCCCTCCATCGGTAATGAGGAATTTAATTTGGTGCTGGCCCACTAGCCCTGATGACAGCTTCCACTCTAGCAGGCATACGTTCAGTCAGGTGCTGGAATATTTCTGGGGCAATGGCAGTCCATTCTTCACGGAGTGCTGCACTTAGGAGAGGCACCGACTTCGGTCGGTGGGGCATGGCACGAAGTCGGCGTTCCAAAACATCCCAAAGATGTTCTATAGGATTCAGGGCATGAATCTGTGCAGACCAGTCCATTACAGGCATGTTATTGTCGTGTAAACACTCCGCCACAGGCCGTGCATTATGAACATATGCTCCATCGTGTTGAAAGATGCAGCCGCCATTCCCGAATTGCTCTTCAATAGTAGGAAGCAAGAAGGTCCTTACAACATTAATGTAGACTTGTGCTGTGATAGTGCCACGCAAAACAACAAGGGGTGAAAGCCCGCTCCATGAAATACACGATCACAGAATAACGCAACTTCCTCTGAATTTTACTTTTTGCATTACACACGCTAGCAGATGGCGTAGACTGGGCATTTGCCATACCCACACCCTGCCGTCGGCTCGCCACATTGTGTGCCGTGATTCATCACTCCACACAACGTTTCAATCGTCCAATTTTTACGCTCCTTACGACAAGCGAGGCGTCGTTTGGCATTTACCAGCGTGATGTGTGGATTATGAGTACCTCCCGCCAAACTCTCATAGTACTTGCAGTGCACCCTGATGCAGTTTGGAATTCTTGTGTAATGGTCTGGATAGATGTCTGGCTATTAGGCATTACGACCCTCTTCAACTGTCGGCGGTCTCTGTGAGTCAACAGACGGGGTCGGCCTGCACGCTTCTGTGCTATACGTGTCCCTTCTCGTTTTCACTTCACTATCACATCGGGAACAGTGGACCTAGGTATGTTTAGAAGTGTGGAAATTTCGCGTACAGATGTATGACAGAAGTGACATCCAGTCACCTGACCACGTTCGAAGTCCGTGTGTTCCGCGGAGTGCCCCATTCTGCTCTATCACGATGTCTAATGACTACTGAGGTCGCTGACATTGAGTACCTGGCAGTAGGTGGCAGCACAATGCGTCTAATATGAAACACGTATGTTTTCGGTGCTGTCCGGATACATTTCATCACATAGTGTATCTCGGTGCAAGTTTCAAGTGATTTACCCTGTACGTTGCTTTTAGTACACCGTGACCGTTATATTTACCTATGCAATACTTTACGTTGAAGTGTTACACTTTCAAGTATTATCTAAACCACTCAGTGTCTGAGGGAAATGTATAGACCACAGTGTTACTTTTTTATTTCTCTTTGTAACCAAAGCAAACATCTATTGAAAAAGACAACTTATACACTGTTCTGTGTATGACAAATAAGTTTCTTAAAATCTGTTGAACTACTACCACACATTGTTTATAAAAAATCAAAGTATGTAATGCTTTTGCACCTTTTTTCTGTGTGACTAATTTGCCGATCGTTTTCATTATCTTAGGTATTTTTTATATAACAAATGTTTCCTTCTAATCGGTCATGCGTCATTGAACAATGACGTCAGCCAGCACGCTCTGGACTTACGCGGTCCCACTTTAAAGTTTGTGACAATGGTATACGGAATTGTTAATATCTGTTTTCGACAATTGTCAACTTCCACGAAAAGAATTTATCCATGGTCTGTGTAAAGCGCTTTCTTGCCGCGATAAACTTATGCGAAGTCTTATATCATTTTCAGTATTTTATATCGTCACTTATTGAGTAACATTTGATTGAAGTACCTCAATATACAAGAAAGACACGTTTCAGCGTGTTTCTGATATACTCAGCTTCGACAGATCGATACAAACTCTTCGAGAAACCTCTTAGCCTGGTCACTCTGCCGTTTTTGCATCTTGGGAGCCAGTTTGTCTGGTAGCCAGTGGGAAGCTTTAGTGGAATATAAGCAGCGAGGCCGTCTTTGAAACAGCATTTGCCATTCAAGCTCCGGGTGCCGTATATGGAGTAATTCTGTTTGTGTTCTGACTTGGGAGGAAGACCGGCTTTTCTGGTGGGAGTGTGAGCTGGTGTGGAGATTCTATAAAGATGAAAGCTCAGGGTGAGGCAATTCCAATTACTTGCGGCGATGAAGCTTAGGCGAAGTGCTGAGCTCATTTCGGGACTACTTGCTGCATTTCTGCATAGTTTACCCTCGATTAGTATGCATTCCTCCATACTGCAAAGTGGGAACTTGTAAGTTGCACGGTTTTGATTAAATGGAAGCTAATTATACTGATGAATATTATCTTTTCAGTCCGCAATGCTGTAGATCCATTGTTTTCTTTTTCACCTGATTTATGAAAGAGTTTGCTTTGTTTAAATTGTGTACTAAAAGCATAATATTTCGCTCTTTCCTTGTGAAACTGAATTTTATATCCGCTGCTTCGAAAACCCATGTGGGCTTGTAAAAGAGTTTACTTCCTTTGAACATATTTCAGAATCATTTACGAACAAAGCCAGCCGTCTCTTTGTCACTTAAGCATGATACCGCACCTCGTTGCATGGCCACTATAAGTTGTTCATTGTAATTGCGACCTATGAATATGCTGATGAATCGGAGACCACATATTTACTGCCATTGCAGAATAAGCTCCATGCTATTACGTTTCAGATGCAGAATCATAAGTCGGCGAGTGCTGTTCAATGAACGTTGTTTGCTAAAAATGTTGCGGAGTGATCTCGCACTTTACTGTGATACTAAAAGGAAATGATAGTCATAGTTTGTGTTTAGTTTTTATGCTTAAAGTCAATCACTAAAAAAACTTAGGAAACACCCTCATGTGCACTGTTGGACGCTATATCAAAAAGTAACACTTATTCAGTTCATAATCACTTCTCTGATGACTCGTTATTTACTGTTCAGTATTCAAAAGGTACCTTCACAATGCTAAGTTGCGCTACATTATGTAACTGTTCGTGTGTGACTATTTCTATTAAACACTGAGCATCAGACAGCGTTCCCAAACATATATCACCCAGCGACTGTTCCGCAAAATTGAACCTACTAACAATTCCAAATTACCTATCTATCGGCTTTGTGGAGCAACAAAATTTCGATTTTCAAGATTTCGCGCAGTTATTGACCGAATTTAAATATTTAAAGTGCTGCCATAATCTAATCATTAAAAGCCGGATATGATCTTTTGTTACAAGTGTAACTCAATAACACAAACATTACAGCTGGGAACTGTATGTTTGTCTTAACGCAGCGTGGTTGACGACGTGCAAATGCCAGAACATTATTCATCTAGCATTTGAGAATGAGAGGGACTACCAACAAACTTTACACGTAATTTCAAACCTTTACGAAACTTCCTCTCGCTGACAAAGTCCTCCATAAGGGTGAAACGATAGAGGTTAATCGCTGTTCATGTTGTACAACTTTAACATCGGAAATAATGTTTTTAATTTACTATCTCTTTACTATAACGTTATTCGCAGTACCTAAATGTATCACTGATTGTATCTGCCAAATTATGTCATTGCACGATACACAGTTGAGAAGATATATCATCATAAACATTAAGATTTGTGAATACTAGCTTTTGTTTAAAATGGAGAGCAAATTATCCACACTATATTCATACAGTGTTTCACGACCACTTAGCGACTTCCAATAAGATTTTTGAATAATGTTAAACAATTTCTAAAATTTTCCTCGCTTGCATACTTAATGTCAAGTATTTAACATATTACTGGTAACTCAGTTGTGAAGTATTCCGACGTCTGAAGCAGATTTTTATGCATGGGAGTTCGATCCTTTAAAGAATCATTGGTTTACTGGTTGTTTTATGGGGCATAAAGATTCGTGCATACTGTCTAGTCTAAAAGTCAAGGTTTAACTCTCTCCACTTGTGGGAGCCGTCTTGCCATCCCACCAGGATTTTCTTTCACAGGGATTTTTGACCAGTATGTAACTACAGCTCCTTTCATTTATTATTTTTCGTGTTAGGTAAGCAAAACTTACAATTTGAGATCACCCTCATAGAATCTTGCTTTTCCATCAATTCTTTTCAGATTCAGTTCTTTCATTTAATTGCAGTAACTGGTGGAGTATTTTGGAACTGTGGAGTAGTTAAGATTCGTGTGTTCAAATTTAAATATGCAATGGAGGCCTATATTTTGTGTGTGAAAATACGTAGTGGTAGAGAACTAAATGAGTGGGAGATTACTATCAGCCCATTAATACGTGAATTTATACCATTTTCTTATTGAAAGTCGCCATGCTAATGTGTAGATGAAGTGCAGTGTGTTGAAATATCACTTTTGTGCTCTGAGAGATCGATTCTTATTTCTGTATTATGTTACTTTTTGTGGATGAACTATTGTTTTAACTGTGTTTTGCTGATTGAGGACAATTGTGAAATTCCAATTTACACTGACGTTGTGATTCAAATGTCAGTATGGGAAATCATGTATGGAATTCTGTTGGTCTTTTATCATTGGAGAAAGCTGTAATTTATAACATTTATTTATTTATATGGTTTTTTGTACGGCTTAAATTTGTAAATGATAATGGCACTTCTTTAGTTGGCTACTTAGTTACTTGTTCAGCAGATCAGATTCATGATATACATAATGATGTGGAATGTAGCAACAAGTCAGGTATAGAACACTCATGTATAACCATATTAAAATATTTATATCGCTGAATGCTGGCCATATTCAATATTTTTGTTTTGTTTTCAATGACTAATTATCTCTAAATAACAATTCCTCTGTGGTATAAAAGCAGTTATTTACTCCTCTTAATACCAAGAAGGAGCTTTCATGCCTGCCTTTTGAAAATACTGTTCTCTAGTCATATACATTATATTTTAAAATTTTGAAAAAAATTTTTTTAGTGGTTTCTTAAACTAGATTCCATAATTGTTTTCAATTTTTCGGTAAAATGTAACCCAAAACTTTAAGTCTTAGTAGTAAATGTGACTTTCTGCAACAAATATCATATTCATATTTTCAGGTTCAGGACCATTTTAAAACACACACTCACACGGACACACAGACACACACACACACACATTATATATATATATATATATATATATATATATATATATATATATATATATATATATGTGTGTGTGTGTGTGTGTGTGTGTGTGTGTGTGTGTATACTTTGTGATTAGTTGCTTTGTGGAGAGTTGTTCAGGATGTAGTGGATGATTTTTCGTTTTTGGACAGAAGGTGGACTTGTGGACTTTTTCAATGGATTTCTTTACTGAAGTTTCGAAGTTTCATCTTGAAGCTATTGTTCCGTCTTCGGTGATCATATTATCGAATGAAGTAAGGAGAAGCTTACTGTTAGTTAACAGGAAGGGTGATCGTTTTGAAAAAGGTCAGAATAGAACTGAGAAATCGAAAATGACAGAACCATCTGAATCTGGTATCTTGGGTAGCGCTGTTACTCAAAGAGACGAAAGTTATTTAATAGTTAGTATGTCAATGAGTCAAGTAAGGAATGTTGTAATCAATGGTGTTAATGATTTAATTTAGGAAGTTAGGGATGCTGTCATGAATGAGGGACAAACTGAATCTGGTGGGGTTCAGCCTCTTGAATCTACCAGCAGTTGTGTTGTATCAGTAGATGAATCCGTGGAAGTTGCAACTTGTACTGTTCAAATTGAATAACATAATGTTATTTTGACATCTAAAATTAATTGTGAAGAGAGATATGCAAATGTTCCAAGCTACATGGGAGAAATTGGAATCTGGTATGAATGGGCTTTATGAAGGGTTAGAGGCGAGTTTACAGGGAACATGAACTTTTGCGTTAATGTAAGAGGACGTACTGGAATGGTGGAGACTAGTCTGAACAAAACTGGTAACATCTTATAGGCTAATAACTGAAATTTGAGTAAGGTTGGTTGGATGGTTGATTCGTGGGAGGGGACCGAACAGTGAGGTCATCGATCCCATTGGATTAGGGAAAGATGGGGGAGGAAGCCTGCTATGCCCTATCAAATAAACCACCGCGGCATTTGCCTGAAGCAGTTTAGGGAAATGACGGAAAAACTAAATCAGGATGGCTGGATGCGGGTTTGAACTGTCGTCCTCCTGAATTCGAGTCCAGTGTGCTAACCATTGCGCCACTTCGAACGGTTTTGGGCAAGGAATTATAGTCTGGGAGACGAGTCTTTGGTATTGACAGCTCGGTAGCGTCTTTCCGTTGCCTAGCGACCGCAGGCAGGCAGCCAATGACGGCCTGACTTTGAGCGGGTAGCAAGGGCCACGTTGCCGCTCTGAAACCCAGTCGCGCGCGCTTATGAAACTTACCACTGTCTCGCGTGCAGGCGGTGCGGTCGTTCGTCGTTTATCTGAAGTTGAATTCGCAGTTTATTTCGTTTTTGTTGTTTTTAGTGTTTCTTTGTTTATGTTTCGTTGTAAACAATGTCTAGTGCGGCGGGTAGTACCAGCCCAACACAAGAAGTGAAACGGAGGAAGAAAAGTTCTACACACGCAGGCCCGTGAATTCGTGTGCTCTGTGAGGGATTACTTTGAGAAAGAAAAGGACAAAGGTGGGCCCTTAATTCCTGTTGTTCAGGTTGTGAAGAGAACTGCAGCAGCATTGAAAATAAGTAAGAACACTGCTGTAAAAATAGGGAAAGAACAGTATAGTGTAGATTGTGACGAGAGTGGCACAACAAAGCTGCACACACCAGGAAAGAAGCGACCGAGAAATAAGCAGGTGACAGCTTTGGACGATTTTCAGAAAGACTCTATTCGTCGTCATATACGCAGCTATTATAAGAGAAAGGAACATCCCACTCTATCTAAATTACTGGTGTCGCTTCAGAAAGACGATCTCTTTCAAGGGAGCAAATTTTCATTGTGTACAGTGTTGAAAGACATAGGCTTCAGCTATTCACTGTTTAACGGACGCAAAATATTAATGGAAAGGACAGATGTAGTTGCATGGCGGTGCAGATTTCTGCGCAGGATCATGGGTGTGGCACTCGAAAGTATAGTGTGGTTAGATGAAACTTGGGTCAATGCCAGCCACTCTTTACGTAGAGGCTGGAATGATGGAACGCCCGAGGGGACAATGGCAGTGCCTGTTGGCAAAGGAGGGCGTATTATTGTCTTACATGCAGGAACATCTAAAGGTTTTGTGCCAAACTGCTTGAAAATGTTTCGGTCAAAAAAGATGGGAGATTACCATGAAGAAATGAACAATGTAGTACTTCAAGAATGGTTCGAGACGTCGCTTATGACGAATCTGACAAGTCCACCAGTGATTGTTATGGACAATGCGCCTCATGATTCGGTTGTTGACGATAAGGCACCAACCTTGTCAACAAAAAATGGCGATATCATTCACTGGTTGAAACGGCGAAAAGTGGAAACTCTCCTTCCAGCAACTATCAATAAAGTGACAAGCGAGACGTGGGCTAAAATTGTAAACAGCACTGCAAGTGCCATCAGAGAGGCGGCCAAAACCGAAGGGGTTGTGGAAGAATTCATGGAAAATTTAATTATACATCTGGGAGAGAGCAGTGATAGTTCGAGTAGTGCTGAGGAAGACAATGTCAAATCAGATTCTGACAGTGATGTGAGTGATGTTTTTCCATTACAGTAACTACAACGTATTCAGGAATGTAAGGAGGGAGTTTGCTATCGATCTACAACCAGATCATCATATTGTGAGTACTTTCTTCAGATTATAGCTCTTAATACACTGACCAATTATTCTGTAGCTTGTAGAACAAATTAATAATGCTAATACTTAACAATGGAAACCAAAACTGCTAATGTTCAACAACTTGCGAAAATAGTTTTCATTTCAGTTGTGAAGTTTAACAAATAACTTTATTATGTTTCAGCATCTTAGATACTTGTACTAAATAGCTCTTGTCAGTTTTCGAGTTAATATATTTCAAGCATCAACTTTAAATAAATTCACGCGTACCAATACCACTTGTATTTTGTCTCGCTTTTATTTCTGCTGCTAGAGAATGCGTGTAGCAGACAGGGAGCCGCGTGCTGTGAGCCACGTTCGGCAACAGCGCCGTCTGCCCGCAGGAACTGTCAGTACCAATCACTCGTCTCACGGACTATAGGAGAGGGGATAGAGGTTATGGCTAGGGAGTTAACTAAAAGATTATAAGCAAATGCAAGGGAACAGCTAGCTAATGTTATTACTTTACAGGGACAGCTCCACAGTTTACTACAAAAGGCTGGATGTACAGGTGAAGATGTTACAGGGAAATCTGGTGTGTTTTTAGTTCATATTTACAGAAGGAGCAATCACTGGCACCGAGTATGAAACACTTTTCGTCAGAAAACAAAACAGATATCTAACCAGCTTTACTACTAGCTCTTGCTTTAAACAGCTGATTTCGCAACTGGTGGTGATTTGGGATCAGTGGTATGAACGTGCTATACACACTGGACCTACACCTGGAGCGATGATCTGGGGTGCGATTTCTTATGACAGCAGGAGAAATCTTGTTGTCACTCTGCGCACGTTGACTGCAAAACTGTACGTCAATCTGGTGATTCGATCTGTTGCGCTTCCATTCATGAACAGCATTCCAGAGGGTGTTTTCCACAGGATAACGCCTACATACCATTATAACCCAACATACCCTACAGGGTGTCGACATGGCCCTTGGCCTGCTTGATCACCAAATCTGCCTCCAGCCGAGCAAATATGGGACATAATCGAACTACAATTCCAGCGTCATTCATTCACCATTAATCGATCCTTTACTGGCCGACTAAGTGCAAAAGGCATGGAAGTCCATCCCACAAATTGACACCTGACACCTATACAATACAGTTCATGCACGTTTTCCTGATTCTATTCAGTATTCTGGCCGTTACATCTGTTATTAATGTACCAGCATTTCACATCTGCGATGGATTACCTCGCACTTACATTAAACTGTGATTCTGATATGTTACCTAGACAAACGTATTCCCGAAATTTCATTGCTCGTCATTTATCATTTTTTGGTGGTGGGATTTTGTGTTCCATCAGTGTATCTTCAATGCCAACGTATTTCCTACACCGTATTACGTATGGTAATGTAATGTGTTTTTGGTGTTTTCGCATTTTTGTCCAACCCCTGTTTATTGCTTAAGTCGATTGTGCGTCAAAACTAACATGTTTCTATAATGAAATAGTTCCCGATGAAATTTCTTTCTTCATTCAGAGAGTTGCACGAGATCATATAAACAATCTGTAACGTCCCCTTTGAACAAATATACATGACTGTGCTTAAACTGACACACAATATTTTTAGAGCAACGCAATCTGACTTTCAAAAATCCCTACAAAAGAATGACCCTGACTAACATTAACCTATACGTTTCACAAATCACTTACCTCACAAAAATCTTCGTTAATCGAACTACTGCAACACAGCCAGCTAAATAAAAGATTCAAATTACTGAAGGCACTAACTACTGATAGACATAGTTAGCAAATGAAAGATTTGGATAGAGATGATAGAGAACAAACAATGTATTTACCTTAATAGTGTTGAAAAGTCATTATATATATATATATATATATATATATATATATATATATATATATATATATATGCGCAGTTGGAGGTGAGCCGTCAGCAGTGGTAGATGTGGGGAGAGAGATGGCGGAATTTTGAAAGTATATATATATATAGTCCATGAATCCAATATTACAAATTTACTCTTTCTGCTGGACACACGTCCAGATCGTTCACTTTCAAAATTCCGCCATCTCTCTCCCCACATCTACCACTGCTGACGGCTCACCTCCAACTGCGCAACGCTACGCACTGTTAACAGCCGACTGCCCAACACTACAATGGTAGACAACAATGCAAACTAGCCACAGACTGCACACAGCACAGCCAGTGATTTTCATACAGAGTGACGTTACCAATAAGAAAACCTAAGTAATAACGAAATATATACTAAGAACAGAGCTCTGAACTTTGAACACTGTATTTGGTTCTGCCGTTGAGAATTTCTGTAGTCTTGAGTTGTTGACGTGAGGTCCAACCGGATAAACAATGGTAATCAATTAAGGTTTCTTTAGATTACTGGTGAAATATTCTAAGTATGTGCCAAACGTTTTAAATCTAAATCAGGAATGGCACTAATGTTTGCACAATTTTATGGTCTTAGGAAACTACGATTCTTAATTAGGCGTGCTGTGACAGTCCAAAGGCGTACGTTTAGTTTCCTGTTTATGACTATGAGTAAAGTATGTAGAACAGAACTACGAACTGTGATAAAGTACACCATTCAAGATGGTCGTACTAAGCTGAAATGCAATAGCAATTAAATTCTATATCAAACGATTCTTTCCTTCGTTTTAGAAGATTGAGAAGCAATTTATCGAATTTCACTATGATGGAAGTTATTTCAAAGGTGACATTCTCCCAGTACACCTAAATACTTGTCCGAACAACGAATCTGTGGCAGAAAATTACAAAACCGTGCTCAGTGACAGCGGCCTGCACGATTACGAGAAATCCTGACATTGTAAAGATCTCTATAGATAGTGTGTATTATCCTCTTTAATGTACTTCCGGGTTTGACAAAGCATGGCGTTCGATATGTGTCGCGCGTATTAACGAACGACCAAATTAAGGAGAAAGAAAGCGCTACATCAACGACCAGATAATTATAGTCGAACAGCAAGCCGGGAATGACGAGGCTGGAGAAAAAGGATAGCTATGTTTTCGAACGTCGTTGCGATCCCCGTATTGACCTTAACCGATATAGGGAAACCGCTATAATTGAAATCCAGATGGCCAGAGAGGGACTGGAACGTCATCCTTGCCGAAAGTAACTCCACATCTCCGACCGCACGAAATGCTTTTACACTTCTTGAACTGATATTTTAACGAGTTTCTCCGACATACGATAATGTTAGACAAAATATGGATTTATTATTACTCGTATGATACGAAAGAGCTGTTGGAACAGAGGGTGACGGAAGTTTCAAGTGCACTGAAGGAAGCAGACGTGATCCGGTGTTAGGAATTATCATGGTTACCGTTGTGGGTGCCTCTCATAATAGTGGTTGCACGGTGCATACCTTCGCCGCAAGAGCAGAATCATCACAGGGGAATGTTAAGGTTGATGTTAAGGCTAAATGTCCAACCCCTGTAAAAAACGAAGTTTTTTTTCCATCATGATAACGCACCCTCACACAAATTTCGTATGTTGTTACTGAAGTGCATTTGTTATTGTAGCAAGAGTGGACAAGAGAAAACCCGCAACAACTGACATCGCTGTTGGCAGCTTTCAACTGCTAACGTAAGCAATAGTCGTCTCCAGAGCTACAACACTGAGGCGTTTCCAGGGAAACGTATGGAACATCGAGCGACGTCATCGGTTGACGTGCGAAGCAACCACGCCAAGCCCCATTGCAAAAGCAAGAACTCTTCTCTCGAAGGCTGTCCTACATTGCTTTCCACGGAGCAATTTTTCTGAGGCACAGATTCGCGGCATTTCACTTCGAGTTTCCCAGTACCCCGGTTGAATAGGAAGTGAGTTAAGTACAATCAGTACCGTGCTCGGTTCTAGATGAATGTTCGATATTGGACGTCGGCTTTGACATGTAACGTAATAGCTGATGTGACGTCAGGTTTTGTTGCGTATTTTGAATTTCTGTGTAGCCTTACATTCTATCGATTGTAATCTCGCTGATTTATACACATGGAGGTAAAAAGAGATGTGAGATGGCGCTAGATACTTCTGCTCTACATCGTTTTTAAGCCAGAACGAACGGGGCATTCCGCTGTTTTAAGTAGCCCAAAATATTAACAGACTACTGTTTATTATTGCTTCTTGTTCATTATTTCTGTCGTGTGCGCGTAATAACTGTTTTAAATACTAAAAGTTATAAAGCTTACATGAATAATATAGTTGCACGAAGGCAATTTCGAATGTTTTTCTGTTCTTGATGCGTATTTGCTCAAGTTAATACGAGACATTTGACCTCGTTAACGTAGCTTCTTTCTTGCTGCTATATTTCGTATAAGCAGAAACAGAAGGCAGTAATGCGAAAAGCATGCTTTCGTAATCCATTTAATTCCACTTTTACTGAATTTGTATCGATAGGAAATGAAACTGGAACTCTGAAACCAATGCTTGTTTTTTTTACTGGTATCGGTATTGCTTCTTTTTTATTACATTCTGAGCATTCGACTCGTATGCACAACATTTTTAGTGTTCACTTTTGTAAAAAACTTACCTATCTGTTCTTTGCTTGTCCATAACCGTGTGCAGTGAGGAAAGAAGCAAGGCTTGTTGTCGTATATTGTGCATGTGAACAAAGTGAACGATTATAGTAATGCCAAAGAAACAGAACTGCATAGAGATAGACTTCTACGCAGAATAGAGTTCTTGTTTTATTAGATGGTCAGTGCAATAGTCTCACTGTAGTTTACCCACCTTGTCACTATGAAATCTTACCTACGGTGCGTCATTTAGTGTGAGGTGAATAATAGTAACTTACAGAGTAAAAAAATATATAGAATTTTTTAAATATCTCCCAGCATTGTGCAATGCTATAAATGTGATTAAGGGGATGGTCTCAAACGCTTAACACCCCTTGAAACGGATATTTTGCTGTAACATGTATGCAAGTAACTTTGTTGTAATAATAGCCTAACCTGTGATCGATGACCTTGCTGTTTGGTCCCCTCCACCAAATCAACCCATCTAACCTGTGTAAGATGTAGGCCTACCTTTCTAACAGTAGCGTATTTGCTTCTTTCACGGATTGTTTCTCGCAAGAAAAATTGACAGTTTATCAGTAATAATCGAACATAGCAGATGTTGACTGTAAGTCTACTTTGATCATTTGCTTGATTTTACTTTCGAATTTCATTTTGAGAGTTTTCAAAGTATATAAGTCTATACCATGCGCTGAGGTATACCAACGTTAGTAACTTAGTTTCTAGTTCCATGTATAACTTGCACGGTAAATCGTAATAATAAGAAATGAGTCATGATATATTCACACCAATAAATCAATCAGTCAATCAGTTTCTTTGTAAAAATGTTACCATGCTGATCATTTATTATTTTTTACGCTTTTTAATTTAAGACAGTCAGATATCAGTAATTCCTACCAATCGCCATTTACAAATTACAGTAATAGATAATCTTCTGTGAAATAGGAGAAACGTTTTCAGTTGAGTTCCAAATTTTACTTTGCTGTGTGTCAGACGTTTTGTATCAATGCGTAAGCGATCAAACATTTTGGTTGCAGCATTGTGAAATCCTATTTGTGGCGTAATAAATGTCATTTTTTCTTTTGGTATTGTAATAATTTCTCCTGTTGAAGTACAGTGAATTATTTACGACAAACTTCGTGACGAATAACTATACTGTAAAACTAGTAGATTGCTACTCACACGCCGAGGATAAGGCAGGCAGGGCGAAAATATTGTTTACACAAATTTTTTGCCAAAGCTTTCTTCAGAAAGGAAGTGCAGCACACATACAATCATACACTCCAGGAAATGGAAAAAAGAACACGTTGACACCGGTGTGTCAGACCCACCATACTTGCTCCGGACACTGCGAGAGGGCTGTACAAGCAATGATCACACGCATGGCACAGCGGACACACCAGGAACCGCGGTGTTGGCCGTCGAATGGCGCTAGCTGCGCAGCATTTGTGCACCGCCGCCGTCAGTGTCAGCCAGTTTGCCGTGGCATACGCAGCTCCATCGCATTCTTTAACACTGGTAGCATGCCGCGACAGCGTGGACGTGAACCGTATGTGCAGTTGACGGACTTTGAGCGAGGGCGTATAGTGGGCATGCGGGAGGCCGGGTGGACGTACCGCCAAATTGCTCAACACGTGGGGCGTGAGGTCTCCACAGTACATCGATGTTGTCGCCAGTGGTCGGCGGAAGGTGCACGTGCCCGTCGACCTGGGACCGGACCGCAGCGACGCACGGATGCACGCCAAGACCGTAGGATCCTACGCAGTGCCGTAGGGGACCGCACCGCCACTTCCCAGCAAATTAGGGACACTGTTGCTCTTGGGGTATCGGCGAGGACCATTCGCAACCGTCTCCATGAAGCTGGGCTACGGTCCCGCACACCGTTAGGCCGTCTTCCGCTCACGTCCCCAACATCGTGCAGCCCACCTCCAGTGGTGTCGCGACAGGCGTGAATGGAGGGACGAATGGAGACGTGTCGTCTTCAGCGATGAGAGTCGCTTCCGCCTTGGTGCCAATGATGGTCGTATGCGTGTTTGGCGCTGTGCAGGTGAGCGGTGAGCGCCACAATCAGGACTGCATACGACCGAGGCACACAGGGCCAACACCCGGCATCATGGTGTGGGGAGCGATCTCCTACACTGGCCGTACACCTCTGGTGAAAGTCGAGGGGACACTGAATAGTGCACGGTACATCCAAACCGTCATCGAACCCATCGTTCTACCATTCCTAGACCGGCAAGGGAACTTGCTGTTCCAACAGGACAATGCACGTCCGCATGTATCCCGTGACACCCAACGTGCTCTAGAAGGTGTAAGTCAACTACCCTGGCCAGCAAGATCTCCGGATCTGTCCCCCATTGAGCATGTTTGGGACTGGATGAAGCGTCGTCTCACGCGGTCTGCACGTCCAGCACGAACGCTGGTCCAACTGAGGCGCCAGGTGGAAATGGCATGGCAAGCCGTTCCACAGGACTACATCCAGCATCTCTACGATCGTCTCCATGGGAGAATAGCAGCCTGCATTGGTGCGAAAGGTGGATATACACTGTACTAGTGCCGACATTGTGCATGCTCTGTTGCCTGTGTCTATGTGCGTGTGGTTCTGTCAGTGTGATCATGTGATGTATCTGACCCCAGGAATGTGTCAATAAAGTTTCCCCTTCCTGGGACAATGAATTCACGGTGTTCTTATTTCAATTTCCAGGAGTGTACATACAATCATACACATGAAACTCACGCACACGTGACCGCTCTCTCCGGCTGTTCTATCCACAATCTTTTTAAAAGGGGGAGGAAATAATAATGAATAGGGCATCAGGTGCTGTCCCAAATTCACATTGATCGTCACTTCCCTATAATAAATTGCGGGACGTGAAAGCTCTTCCCTGGTTTTGGACCTCTTCCTCCCGAACTCGTCGTCGGGAGGAGGTAATTTTAACTAGACTCCGGATAGGGCACTGTCTTTTTAGCCATACACATCTTTTAAGAGGCGATCCTCCACCCCCCCCCCCCCCTCCCAGTCTGTCCCCACTGCTCTCAACTGTGGACGGTGAGACACCTTTTACTTGAGTGCCCCTATTTTACTCCATTACGCCATTACTCCATTACGCGCCCGTATACAGCTGTCACCTGATATGTCTTCCATTTTAGTAGATGACACGCGATCAGCCGATCGTGTTCTCGAGTTCATTAGTGCCAGTGAGATGACGTCAGTCATTTGAAGTTCTTTTTGGGGACAAACAACTCTCCTTCTATAGTGGTTTTTTAAGCTTTCCTTCTGTTTTTGGTTTCCCCACTTTTTTGAGTTTTGCTCCCATTGCTGATGGTTTCTGTTGGGTTGGCAGAAGAGCAAACACCGTGTTACTAGAGGACGAAATGCACGCGTTTTAGTTAACGCAGGCTGGTGTGAAGAGGGAAGAACTATACTGACGTGAGGTCTGGAACATGACAAAGAATGAGAATTCAGAAAGCGGACGTAATTCGTTTCATACTTAACTTTAATCCATTAATAATGAACGTCGCCCTTGACGGTACATGATTCACAATATTAGCTGTTAGTAACTGAATATGGCGCTTGCTAGGTCGTAGCAAATGACGTAGCTGAAGGCTATGCTAAACTGTCGTCTTGTCAAATGAGAGCGTATGTATACACTGAACCATTGCTAGCAAAGTTAGCTGTACAACTGGGTTAGTGTTAGGGAGTCTCTCTAGACTAGACCTACCGTGCGGCGACACGCGGGTCCGACGTATACTAACGGACCGCGGCCGACTTAAAGGCTACCACCTAGCAAGTGTGGTGTCTGGTGGTGACACCACAGTTACCAGTTTCGTTTTTTTTAGCTTTTCCTAAGTCACAGACCTAGCGCTATGACCGTAGCGCCCTAAAAACAATAACAAAAAAAAAAAAAATCGTGGCTGCGTAGCCGTGTGTTGTGAGAGGATGAGATCGTTGATAGAGTGTGAATCTGATGTCGGTGCATTTGTGACTTGCAAGGCAAGAAAAACACAGAAAAAGAAGGGGAAGAACGGACATTGAGTAAAGTCAAATGACAGGAATAAAACCATTACAATAAACGTAAACGGTGCAACAATAATTCACGTTTACAAAAGAAAATATTGCTTGAATTACTCCACTTACGAATGAAATATGATTCCTTTAAACTTTAGATTACGATCGGATTGATGATTATACCCGTAAACAACGCAATCTGGCATTTTTGATAAAGTAACTACGTCTCCACACAATCAAAGAACACAACACGGTCGAAACGGGGTACAGGAACGTCAGAGTGACGTCACGGGGGAGCGGTGAACCATCGACTATGAATGCGATGAACCTAATTATTTCGGACTAGTTAGATGGTAGACATCGCCTTCACGTTTGTGACGTAATGACAACTGTCTTCTTTTTCCACCTCCATGTTTATACAGAAAATAATTTGTTAGTCTCTGAGTCTCTGCGTGAGATTTGAAATTGTTTCAAGTGTTGGTAGTATCGCGAAATATATGCCAAAGAAAGCGAGTTAATTTTGTGTTTTGGAGTGTAGGTGCATTTTTCTTTTTTCTTTTAATTTTTGCAATTTTGCTTCGTTAATTTTCTTTCATGTTTGGCTTTAAAGTAGTAGGATTTTTTTTAGATAGTTCATAGATAGCCTTGATTTCTTGGACGTCAAGCTATTGGGGATACTAATCTGCTGTTGGTATTGGGGATAATAATCTGCTGTTGGTAAATATTGGTGCGTACTCTATTACTGTAATTCTTATTTGTATACTAGTTTCGTCCAGCTGCGACTTGCTGTTTGGTGATTCTTACATTGTGTGCTGATGTTGGCAACTGTTTGACGTTGCTGTTAGTGAATTTCTAGATAGCATTTGAGTACATGTCGAGGAGGAGGTGGAGTGAAAAGAGAGATGTACTTTTTGGAATTACTGAATATGTTTCGAATTTCCGAGAGGATAGTTACCTCGTGAGAACAGCTTAATGCGCGGCAATGGGTTGATTTTTCCTGGAGGTCTGTGTTAGAATGGAACGTGGAGATCTGGATGCGTGTTGGCAAAGCCAACGAATCCTACGGTGGAATTTGATCACACACTGATCTGTAGCGTAACCTGAGGCCTAGGTAAGGTTAGAACGCAAGAGTTTGGTTTTGAGTTGGGAAAGTTTCCTGTGGTGAAGGACTGACAGGTAGCGTAGCCCTAGGTCTAGGTTGAGTTGGAAAGCAACAGTTTAGTTGTGGAGCTGGCGAAGCCAACGAATCTGACAGCGGAAAAGCTTTTTGCGATGACAGACTGACCTGTAGCTCAGCATGAGGTCTAGGTTAGGTTATAATTAACTGTTGTTTTGTAAATGCCAAGAAAACTAAATGTCACACCTATATTGTAGCGTGAAATACGTGGTATGTGTAATGCGCTAATTTCGTTGAGGTGTAGAAGGAAACTAATGCCAACACGACTATACGGAAAACTTAATTTCTCGCATTCGTGAGGACGAGGGTTCAAGCCCGCGTCCGTGCATCCAACTTAAGGTTTTCCGTGGTTTCCCTAAATCGCTCTAGGTAAATTACGGGATGGTTCCTTTGAAAGGGCACGGCCGATTTCCTTCTCCATCCTTGACATAATCTGAGCTTGTGCTCAGTCCCTAATGACCTCGATGTTGACAGGACGTTAAACCCAATCTTCCCTCCCTCGTAAAACCTAATGTTAAACAGATTTTTACTAGATGATTTTCTTCCCAGGCCCGCGAAATTTCTTTATCACTGAATTACATGGCTCATATGGTACTTATAGGGATGATCAAAAGTACCAGTAACTCACAGAGTTCTTCGCCTTTTAACCTCATACGCCGAATAGCTCTTTTCCATTACATCCGCTTCGATCTGCTTTCTCTTCACCGCTTCCATAGGTGTAGAGGACAAAATAATAACTTGGCAAACGGCATTAGTTTTTTGACGATTTCTCAGCAGTGCGTGTGAAAATGTTGTATTACGCGTTTATAAAAATAAATAAATCCTATTCTATCCCTAGTGTCCGGTTTTTACTCAGAATAATCGTTCATATTGTATGACTTTAGCTTAATCCACTACAGGTGGAATGAAGTCATACGTTTAAGCGATTGAAATTTGTGCATAACAACTTTCTTTAGAGTCATATCGATGAGTACAAATAAAATCCTTTTTAAGCATCATTTTCTAAAGTAGACGATGGTTCTTGCACATTCATATCGGATAATGATTCTCTCTAAGTTTCCTTTAAATGATAAGTGCGGAGGAAAATCAAACACTGATGATATGGCATATAGCTTCAGTTTTTTCCGGCACGAAAGGCCTCAGTATAAAAACAAATGGCTCTGGGCACTATGGGACTTGACATCTGAGGTCATCAGTCCCCTAGAATGAGATATTGCTCCGTTTTACGTACCTCTCTACAACTAAAGGCTGCGCAATATCTTACCATTGTAATAAAGAAACCATAACTGAAGATACCACAACTAACAAGTAACATAAATAGAATTGCACTCCAGCAGTCGCCTTCAAATAGAGATAGACATCACATGCAGTCACACAAATCTCGCGTTCTGAAGTTTTCTGCCCAGAGACACATGAGTTACTTGTTGGTTTAAGTGTAGTGACGCCATGTGCTGTCTGTGTTATCTGTGGTAATATACTTACATACAATAAATTACATTCACATTTCACGTGATTAATAACGTAGCCACGAATTAACCGCAGAGAAATTAAGGCAAGAAAGCTGAGCAGCATGAAAAAAATTATTAATGTGTGCGAATAATTGAAAGAACCACAGATGACCTTCATGGTCAGCTACAATATCATGCATCATAAACTTGTTATATTATGGAATAGCGGGAATTCTTAATAATAAATATCGAATCTAAGGGGACTACCTCGGGTAACTCTAACATGACAACCACAAAATAAAATAAAGGATAACATATCAGCAAAGTGAAATGACATAAACAGAAACTGAGAAGAAAGCAACACAGTCAAACGAAAAGGCGCTATACAATAACGAAAACCACGAAAAAATAACAGATCTTGGAATAAGTAGCTAGAATTGGGCTACATAGCTGGCCGCTGTGGCCGAGCGATTCTAGGAGCTTCAGTCCGGAACTGCGCTGCTCCTACGGTCGCAAGTTCCAATCCTGCCTCAGGCATGGATGTGTGTGACGTCCTTGGGTTAGTTAAGATTAATTAGTTCAAAGTCTAGGGGTCTGATGACCTCAGATGTTAAGTTACATAGTGCTTAGAGCGAGTTGAACCATTTTTGGGCTACATAGGTGAATTCTAATTACAATTCCAAGCTTCATTATTATCCGCGTTTTTGCTGGAAGTATGTGCAGTTCTTTGTTGTAGGATTTCTATTTTTGGTGTTGCTTTCAGTACTGCTCCGACAAATCTTGGAATCGGTTCCAACGTTTGTTACTTATCGCGTTTTTGCAGTAGCACAGGGAGCGATACCACACAGTAGAATCCTTAAGGAATCAGCAAACCACACCTAATGTAAACAAACGAACACCGTCCGAACAGGCCTTGAAGGCCCAACGGTGCCGACCGACCGCCGTGTCATCCTCAGCCCTTAGGCGTCACCGGAAGCAGGTACGAAGGGGCATTTGGTCAGCATTCCGCTCTCCCGGCCGTTGTCAGTTTTCGTGACCGGTGCTGCTACTTCTCAACAAATAGCTCCTCAATTGGCCGCAGAAGGGCTGGGTGCACCCCGCTTGCCGAAAGCACTCAGAAGACCAGGACGGTGACCCATCCAAGTGCTAGCCGAGGAGGACAGCGCTTAACTTCGGAGATGTGACGTGCATGGGTGTTATCACTGCGGCAAGGCAGTTGGTAAACCATACCTCATTTAAATGACATAATAACGGAATGTGGAATCGACATTTAGAGTGATTCGACATACGAAAATTCAAAAAGTACTGTTCCTATTGATTATATGGTTCTTTATTGTAGGCCAGAACAGTAGGCACAGTGATACAGTAAGTGTGTATTTTGCCACGGGAAGCAGCAACCCAGTTCACCAGTACAGCAGCCTTTTTATGTACCCTGTACATCAGTGTACAGCATTAGGTAAAGTTAGTTTTTATCTACACCATTAGACCCAAAATACACCTTACCTCAACACTATTAGACTACTTTTGCAACTTCGCGAAACGTCACAGTGAGTTAGTGAGATGACGTAGCCTTCCCTTTGAACAAACCACGTAAAGAATTATTATGTCATTGGACTTGAAAAGACAAGCGCTTGTGCCGATTTCGTTGAACCCCGAGCTACTAGTCGAACGTATCGTTCGATCGGTTAGCTTGTCAGATGCTTGCAGTGAATGACATTTGTTATTTCGGGCTGTATTTAGAATCACAATACTATTCTTGCCGACGCATGCGAAGATGAGTAAAGGTAGTAGTCGTGATATTGATGCACGTAGCCGGCCGCTGTGACCGAGCGGTTCTAGGGGGCTTCAGTCCGGAACCGCGCTGTTGCTACGGTCGCAGGTTCGAATCCTGCCTCGGGCATGGATGTGTGTGATGTCCTTAGGTTAGTTAGGTTTAAATAGTTCTAAGTCTAGGGGACTGATGAGGGACTGATGGCCTCAGATATTAAGTCCCATAGTGCTTAGAGCCATCTGAATCATCTGATGTACGTAAATCACATATCTCAGGCGTTTCAAATCCTGCATCACTACCAAACTTACTGCATGTGATTCCCCCCTACCCCTCTCCGCTCCCCGGTGCAGCAGTTAACACCACAAGCTGTTGAATCAAAGACGAAAATAGAATCTACAAAGTACTAATACGAGGGAGTACCAAAAACAAAAAGGAATTATTTTTTTTAAAGCTATAAATCTTCATTCTGTTTACTAAACAACCTTATCCCCTTTAAAATACTCTCCATTACAACTGATACATTTGTCGCATCAGTGTTTCCGCTGTTTGAAACGTTTCTTGAAGGATCTTTAGAAACGGCTGACAGCCCTCCCTCGTCTTTTTCTTGATTTCTTCGATGATGTCAAACCGGTGTCCTTTCATGCCCCTTTTCATGTGTGGAAATAAGAAAAAGTTTCACGGAGCCAGGTCAGGCGAGTAAGGTGCGTGGAGCAGCGGAACCACGCCATTTTATTCCAAAAACTGTCTAACAGTTGCAGGTGCGTTGTCGTGGTAAAAGAACCAGTCTCCTAAATCGGGTCGTTCTTTGACGAACACTGTTGTGCAGTCTTTTTAAAACTTTCAGATAAAAGGCTTGATTGATGGTCTGAACTTGGGGGGGGGGGACAAACTCTGAATGAACTACGCCCTAGGCAGCAAAAAAGCAAATAAGCATTGTTTTGATGTTTGATTTGACTTAACGACATTTTTGTTGAACGTGGTGGCGATGAGGTCTTCCATTGCTTTGTTTCTGATTCGTAACCATAGCACCATGATTCATTAGCAGTAATGACATTTGACAGAAAATCTAGGATGGATGATGATAGAGAGGGTTGTATGGGCGCACGCGGCAAGGTCTTCAGCGCCCGCTCACTAACAGATTGAGACGCATGTCAAGACTCAGAATAGTAAGATAAAACAGAACATAAGAAACAGGATACAAGCTTGGAAAAATATGTGCCTACCCACACCGAAGTGTGCGACGAAACATGACGCCAGCAGTAAAACATGGACAACCCAAGAAGGAAGTGGTAGAGGGAGCCAAAACAATACAGCATATGGAAGTGGCTGGCTGACCGCAAGGAAAAAAGAAAGGAGCCAGCCACTCTGCAATACACTAAAACCTCACGACTAAAAAGTTTAGGCCAGAGTCCGGACACATCACAAAACTTTAAAACCCTATACACACACGTCTCATCATTAGCTAAAACACAGGGCAGATCCCCATCAACTTGTGCTTCTGCCCTTGCATCACGGTATAAAATGCAGTCTGTTAAAATGTGCCGGACAGAGATGTGCACACCACAAGCATCACAAAACGGTGGATCTTCCCGCCATAGTAGAAAGCTATGTGTGAGAGGACAGTGCCCAATCCGAAGACGCGTGAGGGTCACTTCCTCCCGCCAGAGCAACCGGCAGGAGGAACGCCACGGCCGAGTTGTTGACTTCACCAACCGCAGTTTATTTGCTCTCTGCAGGCCTCCTTGGCAGCCCGATCAGCCTGTTCATTGCCCCATATTCCTACATGACCAGGTACCCAGCAGAAGGGCACCTCCTTACCCCGCCGTTGGAGCAAGTACAGTTGGTCATATATCAGCTGGACCATCTCCTCAGTTGGGTACAGATTCTGCAATGATTGTAAGGCACTAAGAGAATCGGAGCAGAGGAGAAATCGATTGCCCCAAACACGATTCATCAGCTCCAGTGCCTTCAGGATCGCGTGGAGCTCCGCTGCGAAAACGGTATATCCATCAGGGAGGCGAATCCGGGTAACATGATCAGTAAACACTACAGAACAGCCAAGGAAATTCTACTGTTGGAACCCATCAGTGTAAACGACGGTAAAACGGTGATGCACATAAAAATGCTAAAAAAACAGAGATTGGAATGTAATACCTGGCGTACTATCTTTCTTAACATTAGTCAAATCTAAAATAAATCTGAGTCTGGATCAGTTTCAAGCTGTTGTTGCAGCTCGACTATCCTTTTGATTGTTAGTCAGAACCCGAGGAGCAAATTGGCAGCAATCCTTTCCATTCCAAATTTCCTGCCGGCCGGGGTGGCCAAGCGGTTCTAGGCGCTACAGTTTGGAACCGCGCGACAGCTACGGCGCAGGTTCGAATCCTGCGTAGGGCATGGATGTGTGTGCTGTCCTTAGGTTAGTTAGGTTTAAGTAGTTGTAAGTTCTAGGGAACTGATGACCTCAGAAGTTAAGTCCTATAGTGCTCAGAGCCATTTGAACCAACCAAATTTTCTGTTAAAATATCGATTCGGGCCGTCGATGGAGGTTCAGAACGAGGCTTGTCATCAACCGACATGGCACCATTTTTAAATCGAGCAAACCACTCGTACACTTGAGTTATTCCCATAGCGTCATCTTGGTAAGCTGTTCCCGACATTAAAACAGTTTCAGCAGCATTTTTACCTAGTAGAAAACAAAATTTCACAGCTGCACGTTGTTCACTTAAACTTGCCATCATAAAAAACGAAACAAGAACAAAACAGCGCAAGCAAAAACAATAATTTCAGATGAACAGAAAAAGCCAGGTTGACTATGCAGGCGGCACTGAACTGGCAATGAACTGCACTATACAAGCCAGCGGCAGAAATGCGTGCTACACAAGCTCCGTCCACGGCAGTGTTATTCCAGTTTTTCTTGAGTACCCCATCGTAAGGTGTTCAAAAGTGATCCATTATGTAGTTTTTCGAGTTACAGAAGAAATGGAAAGAAGCCTAAAGAATAAATGGAAAGAAAAATTACCTTTATAGCACATTTAACTGTCTGACTTACCATTAACATTCAATTCCACACGCACCAGTTTATGTCGGATACAGCACGAACCCTTAACCAAACGATCATCCATTTGGATAGGTTAGAACTAGAACCATGGTTTTGCAGCCGATAATACTATCACCCACAAACTGCTATGACCATCGCAATCTCAGTACTCACTGTTTTCTTTGAGTAGCTCTCCAAAAAGACACAGTGGTTTCTCATACTTTTGTGAATTTGTTCAACTCTACCGTTAGGATCCTACATTTTAGCTGAAAATATTAAATCAAGATCTTTATTTGCAAGTAGATCAACGTCCTCTCATCAGCTAATTGTCATCTAGTGCTGGACAAAGGCCTCCAGCAGTACGTATCCGTTTTACTCCTGTACGTTGTCTAATCTTCCATTAGGTCGTCTTCTCCATCTTACCCCTTGAAACTCAATGAAGACCTTCCATGGATCATCTGCCATCCACTCGTCTGAGTACGCGTCCCCTGCCAATCTGTATCATTTCCATTGCTGTCATAATTACGTATCCCAATTCAGTTTGCTTCCTGATATCCGTTAGTTTATTTCCCTGTCACTTACAAGAATTTCCAGGATGATTCTGTAAATAGTTCGCTAAGCAACTGTCAGTTTTGCAGGTGATTTGGAATTAAAAGATCATGTCTCGTTGTAAAGAGTGATAATAATGAGAGGTGGTAAAGTTTTCGTCTCAGACACATGTGAATCTTTGTTTTGAAAACCATATTCAGTTTACCAAAACCACTCTATTCCACTCGAAGTGGAAAGCTCTGAGATATTTAGTGAGTCATGGAACTTATTGAAACGTCCCCTTAGAAAAATTATACAAGACTGGTCTATGTGATACGTCCTCTTTGAACAATTATACACGAATGTGCTTAAACTGACACACACAATATTTTTAGCGCAACGCAATCTGACTTTCAAAACTCCCTACAAAAGGATGGCCCTGACTAACATTAACCTATACGTTTCACATATCACTTACCTCACAAAAATCTTGGTTACTCGAACTACTGCAATATAGCGAGCGCCACTACTGCCAGCTAAATAAAAGATTCAAACTACGGAAGGCACTAACTACTGATAGGCATAGTTAGCAAATGAAAGATTTTAATAGAGAACAAACAATGTATTTACCTTAATAGTCATAATATATATATCAGTTCATGACACCAATTCTTACATATTTCAAAACTCCGCCATCTCTCTTCCCACGTCCACCACTGCTGGCGGCTCACCTCCAACAGCGCAAAGCTACGCGCTGTTAACATCCAGCTGCCCAACACTACAATCTACAATGGCGAGTATTACAACAATGCTAACCAGCCACAGACTGCACACAGCACAGCCAGTGATTTTCATACAGAGCGCTACGTGGCGGCGGCGTTACCAATAAAAAAACCTAAACAGCCTACTTACAGTACATCGGAAGGACAGATTAGAGGCCATATGAGGGGGAGTGTTCACTGTCACATTCAACTTCGAACTCAGTAGACACAATATTTTAGTCAACTGCAATGAAGTCTTCTGGTGGCATATAACAAGTGTAGGTGAAACCAAATTAATTGTTGGATGTTTTTACCGGCCACCCAATTCTGCCGTGAGAGTTCTAGAGTCATTCAAAGAAAGTCTACAGTCAATAGCGCGTAAATAGCCAGATCATGCAATACATTAATCTGCAGAGTATAGAGTGGGATATCTATCGATTCATTGCAGGGGATACGCCATGCGAAACACTTTTGAACGAGTTTTATGAAAATTTTCTTGAGCAGCTAGCTTGGAAGCTCACACTCAATGGAAATATCTTAGACCTTTGGTACAAATAGGCCGGACCTTGTCGACAATATCAGTATAGAAAAGGGAATCAGCGATCATGATGTCATTATAGCAACTATGTTTACAAAAGTTAATAAATCAGTCAAAAAGGCTAGGGCAGTGTTTCTGCGGGACAGAGCAGATAAACAGTTGAAACTTCCTGGCAGATGAAAACTGTGTGCGGGACCGAGACTATAACTCGGGACCTTTGCCTTTCGGGAGCAAGTGCTCTACCAACTGAGCTACCCAAGCACGACTCACTTCCCGTCCTCACAGCTTTACTTCTGCCAGTACCTCGTCTCCTACCTTCCAAACTTTACAGTAGCTTTCCTGCGAACTTTGCAGAACTAGCACTCCTGAAAGAAAGGATATTGCGGAGACATGACTTAGTCACAGCCTGGGGGTAAAGTTTGGAAGGTAGGAGACGAGGTACTGGTAGAAGTAAGGCTGTGAGGACGTGGCGTGAGTCGTGCTTCGGTAGCTTAGTTGGTAGAGCACTTGCCCGCGAAAAGCAAAGGTACTGAGCTCGAGCCTCGGGCCGGCACACAGTTTTAATCTGCTATGAAGTTTCATATCAGCGCACCCCCGCTCCAGCGTGAAAATCTCGTTCCAGTTAAGAAGTTATTATCATCTCACTTAGACAGCGAATTGGCATCACTAAGTACCGTCAATATGGATGTAGAGGAATTATGGGCAAAGTTTGAGCAGATTGTAAATCGTGGTCTGGAGGATTAGGTGCCTAGTACATGGTTAAAGGTTGGAAAAGACCTACTATTGCTTGACAACGAAATTCGTTGGATGCTGAGGAAGCAGAGGCTGTTACATTCTCGATTCAAAAGGGAACGCGTAAATGACGACCAGCGAAGCTTAGTAGAGAATCGTGGGTCTAAAAATCTATGCGCGAAGCATACAATTTACACCATCACAACTTAGCAAAGGATCTGGCACTGAACACACGAAAATTCTGGTCGTCTGCAAAATTTCTATGCGGGTCTGAGGCTTCCATTCAGTCCCTTGTTGAGATGCCTGGTGTGGCAGTTGAAGATAGCCAAACGAAAGACGAAGTTTCAAGTTCTAGACATCGTTCACACAGACATACCCTCATTTGACCATCGGACAGACTTCTGAATGGACGACATAGTAATAAGAATACCTGGCGTAGAGAAAGAATTGAAAGTTAATAAATCACCAGGTCCAGATGGAATCCCAGTTCAATTTTACAAAGAGTACTCTATGGCACTGGCCCCTTACCTTGCTTGAATTTATCGTGAATTTCTCTCCCAGCACAAAGTCCCAAGTGACTAGAAACAAGAGCAGATGGCTCCAGTATATAAGAAGAGTAAAATAACGGACCCACAAAATAACAGACCAATATCCCGAACTTCTGTTTGTTGCAGAACCCTTGAACACATTCTCAGTTCGAATATAATAAACTTTCTTGACACTGAGAAGCTTATGCTCACGAATGAGGATGCTATTAGGAAGCATAGCTAGTGGGAACTCAGCTTGCCATTTTCACACGTAGTATAGTGAGAACCATGGGTGAAGGGCAAAAGGCAGATATTTCTAGGTATGTAGAACCCCATATGTTGTCTTCGACGGCAAATGTTCATCAGAGACAAGGCCGCGCGGAGCGGCCGCGTGGTTTGAGACGCCGTGTCATGAATTGCGTGGCCCCTCCCGCCTGAGGTTCGAGTCCTCCCTCGGGCATGCATGTCTCTTGGTCTTAGCATAAGTTAGTTCCAGTTAGTTTAAGTAGTGTGTACGTCTAGGGACCAATGACTTCAGCAGTTTGGTCCCTTAGGAATTCACACACATTTGAACATTCCACACATAAGGGTATAGTCAGGAGTATCGCAGGAAAGTGCGATAGCACCACTGTTGTTTTCTATGTTGTTGTTGTTGTTGTCCTCAGTTCAAAGACTGGATTGATGCAGCTCTCCATGATACTCTGTCTTGTGCAAGCTTCGTCATCTCCCAGTACCTACTGCAACCTACATTCTTCTGAACCTGCTTAGTGTATTCATCTCTTGTTCTCCCTCTACGAATTTTACCCTCCACGCTGCCCTCCAATACTAAATTGGTGATCCCATGATGCCTCAGAAAATGTCCTATCAACCGATCCCTTCTCGTAGCCAAGATGTGCCACAAATTTCTCTTTTCCCTAACTCTATTCAATACCTCATCATTAGTTAAGTGATATACCCATCTAATCTTCAGCAGTCTTCTGTAGCACCACATTTCCAAAGCTTCTAGTCTCATCTTGTCCAAACTATTTATCGTCCACGTTTCACTTCCATACATGACCACACTCCATACAAATACTTTCAGAAATGACTTCTTTACACTTAAATATATACTCGATGTTAACAAATTTCTCTTCTTCAGAAACACTTTCCTTGCCATTGCGAGTCTACGTTTTATATCCTCTCTACTTCGACCATCGTCAGTTATTTTGCTCCCCAAATAGCAAAACTCATTTACTACTTTAAGCGTCTCATTTCCTAATCTAATACCCTCAGCATCACCCGATTTTATTCGACTACATTCCATTACCCTCGTTTTGCTTTTGTTGATGTTCATCTTATATCCACCTTTCAAGACACTGTCAAATGGTTCAAATAGCTCTGAGCACTATGGGACTTAACAGCTGTGGTCATCAGTCCCCTAGAACGTAAAACTACTTAAACCTAACTAACCTAAGGACATCACACACATCCATGCCCGAGGCAGGATTCGAACCTGCGACCGTAGCAGTCGCACGGTTCCGGACTGCGCGCCTAGAACCGCGAGACCACCGCGGCCGGCAACAAGTCACTGTTCATTCCGTTCAGCTGCTCTTCCAGGTTCTTTGCTGTCTCTGACAGAATTACAATGTTATCGGCGAACCTCAAAGTTTTTATTTTTTCTCCTACACCAAATTTTTCTTTTGTTTCCTTTACTGCTTGCTCAATATACCGATTGAATAACATCGGGATAGGCTACAACCCTGTCTCACTCACTTCCCAACCACTGCTTCTCTTTCATGCACCTCGACTCTTATAACTGCTGCCTGGTTTCTGTACGAATTGTAAATAGCCTTTCGCTCCCTGTATTTTACCCCTGTCACCTTCAGAATTTGATAGAGAGTATTCCAGTCAACATTGTCAAAAGCTTTCTCTTATTCCAGTCAACATTGTCAAAATCTTTCTCTAAGTCTACAAATGCTTTACCTTTCCTTAATCTATTTTCTTATATAAGTCGTAGGGTCAATATTGCCTCACGTGTTCCAGCATTTCTACGGAATCCGAACTGATCTTCCACGGGGACGGCTTCTACTAGTTTTTCCATTCGTCTGTAAAGAATTCGCGTTAGTATTTTGCAGCCGTGGCTTATTAAACTGATAGTTCGGAAATTTTCACATCTGTCAACACCTGCTTTCTTTGGGATTGGAATTATTATATTCTTCTTGAAGTCTGAGGGTATTTCGCCTGTCTCATACATCTTGCTCACCAGATGGTAGAATTTTGTCAGGGCTGGCTCGCTCAAGGCTATCAGTAGTTCTAATGGAATGTTGTCTACTCCCGGGGCCTTGCTTCGGCCTAGGTCTTTCAGTGCTCTGTCAAACTCTTCACGCAATATCATATCTCCCGTTTCATCTTCATGTACATCCTCTTTCATTTCCATAATATTGTCCTCTAGTGCATCACCTTTGTACAGACCCTCTATATACTCCTTCCACCTTTCTGCTTTCCCTTTATGGCTTAGAACTGGGTTTCCATCTGAGCTCTTGATTTCATACAAATGGTTCTCTTTTCTCCAAAGGTCTCTTTAATTATCCTGTAGGCAGTATCTATTTTACCCCTAGTGAGATAAGCATCTACATCCTTACATTTGTCCTCTAGCCATCCCTGATTAGCCATTTTGCACTTCCTGTCGATCTCATTTTTGAGACGTTTGTATTCCTTTTTGCTTGCTTCTTTAACTGCATGTTTTCTATATATGGAGAGCTAATGATTTGGGTAACAAGTTGGGCAGTAGTAGTTTCCTGATGATGCCATGGTGTAAGGTAAGGCGTTGAAATTTAGTGTAGGAAGATACAAGACGATAGAGACAAAATTTTCAGCTGGTATTATGAGTGGCAGCTAGCCCTAAATGTGGGGAAATGTAAGTTAATGTAAATGATTAGGAATATCAAACCTGTATCCACTTGACACAGTGAAGTCGTTTAAATATCTGGGCATAACGTTGCAAAGTGGTGTGAGGTGGAACGTGCATGTGAGATTTGTGGTAGTGAAAGCGAATGGTGGACTTCGGTAATTGGGAGAACTTCAGGAATGAGTTGTTACGGAGTTTCGTAGGGAACTCAAATGGGAATATGTGGACGGAAGGCCACATCTTTCGAGAAACACTACTGAGAAAATTTAGAGAACCGGCATTTGAAGCTGACTGCCGAACGATTCTACCGTTGCGAATATAAATTGCGCGAAGTGACCACGAAGATAAGATACGAGAAGTTTGGTTTCATACGGAGGCATACAGACAGTCCTTTTCCCCTCGCTCTATTTGCTTGTGGGAGAGGAAAGGAAACGACATTTAGTGGTGCAGGGTACCCTCCGCCACGCATCGTACGGTGGCTCGCGGAGTATTTATGTAGATGTAAATATATACCCGTCCAGGCTGTGGCAGCGTCACATGGCGAGGAACGACTGCTGATCAGACACACCAAGGCGCATGTAGTAAGAGTGGGCGTGCTGTCTGAGCGTAGAGTGAGACAGACGCGCGATCTGTCTGTGTGATGAGTGTCTTCAGCACATGGCGAAACCAAGGTGAAACGACGTATATGCGTCGTGGGATTGGGCCGCCACTAATCATTACATATGTCGAACCATGTGGGCTGGGTAGACTGGTAAAACAAGACAGGCGGCCAACGGGGGGGCGGAACCAATATCAGACTTTAATGCTGAGCGGAATACAAGTGTCTGAAAACAAAGTGCATCAAACACCGCTAACGATGCGCCTGCGGAGAAGATGACCCTTGAATGTGCCAATGTTAAGACCAAAACATCGGCAACTGCGACTGAAATGGATACGTGTCCGTTGGTGTTGGACGTTGGCGCATTGGCAGAGCGTTGCACGGTCTGATGAGTCCTGATACCTTCTTCATCCTGCCGGTTGAACCCCTATGGGGGTGAAATAGTGGATCATCTTTTTTAAAAATAAAACATTTTTAAAGAACTACTAAAGCATTTTTGAAACTACATCTCCGATAACAGGTATTTGTCATCGCTGTTAAAAATGAAAAAAAAGCATGTTTCAGTAATTATGGAAAATTTAACTGCTAAAGGGTGAAATAGGGAGCGAAAGTTTTTGTGGAGATATTTCATTATGGAAGAATTTTTAAGCTGTCTAAGAAACTTTGTATGTGGCTTCTCGTTTAGAAATAAAAAATGGCGCACTTCAGTGTTTTTGGAAATTCAGCCTGTAATGGGCAGAAACAGGATCTGACTGATTCACTGACTCATCACCGCCCAGCCCAAACCCGCTAAGGATAGAAAGTTGAAATTTGGAGACGATGTTTCTGTAGGTCCCTTTTACTAAGGAATTGTTCGAAATTCCATCCCTAAGGTGAGGAGGCGTAGAGGATGAAATGTTTTTTGAATTTACGTCACTATTAAGGCAGCTTTGAAGCTACAAGTTTGAATATTGATATTTGGTTTCTCGGGCAGAAATAAAAAATTACGTTTTTCAGTAGTTTTGTAAATTTATTTACTGAGAGGTAAAAATAGTGGGTGAAACTTTCTTCAAAAATTATATTATTATTAGAGTAATAATAAAGCGTTTCAAAGCTACATCTATGAAAATTTATATTTGACTTTTCGGTTAATAATGTAAAGAATCGTGTTTCAGTGTTGTTGGAAATTCAGCCCCTAATCGGATGAAATTGGGGATGAAAGATTTTATGAAGGATTTCCTTACATTAAAACGTTTTTAAAGCTAAATCTACGAAAACTGGTATCTAACTTCTTTATTAGGAATAAGGTAATCTGTGTTAGGAGATGAAAATTTCTTTGGAAATATCACCACAAGAACTCAAAAGGCATGGTTAAAAAAGACCTCAGGCTCCAGTTACCACGCTGTTTGGTCAGAAGTACGTCCCGAAAAGACCATCCTTCTGTGGCCTTAATTAGCATGAAAGATTTAGAGATCGTTGCAGTTCATAAACAGTACAAAAATTTCATTAAATAAAAACAAAAACAAAAACAAAATCTGTGCGGACAATACAGCCAACACGAGCGAAGCGTAGGGTGCTAAGTGGAATTTTTTTAATATAATTAACCCGGATTGAATGCAGCGTTTTTGATTTGGCGATTAAAAATTACATTCTTCATATGATTAAATCCAACGTATAAAATTTATTATTCACAAAATTTTGTTCTTGCTGTTATGCTGTGGAAATTAAAACTGTGATATTTGAAAACGATCAGAATGACTGAGAGAATACAGTCTGTAACCTCAAAAATCTGGCACTTGTGCGTGCGTACGCATGCGTGTGCGCTCGCGACGTGCCGTTAAAAGAGAACTAAAATCCACATCATTAAAAATCAATACATAACGCTGCAGACAATTTTAACGACTGAGTCACTGGTCTACTTGTTACGTATCACGTTATCAATTTTACTGTGAAGTTCTGTAAACATTTAATGGAAATTTACCCCTGATAAAAAATTCAGAGAGAAGATAGACCTTAAGTTAGATATCCTTAACGTACTAAGGAACGGGGTGCCGGAATCTAAATTCTGATGCAGTATTTTGGGAGGTTTTGATTATTTGCTCAAGATGATGG
This sequence comes from Schistocerca gregaria, assembly GCF_023897955.1. NCBI lineage: Eukaryota > Metazoa > Arthropoda > Insecta > Orthoptera > Acrididae > Schistocerca > Schistocerca gregaria. The sequence goes on from NC_064926.1 coordinate 209,305,505, forward strand.
CAATCGTTAAATTCAGACAAAAAGTCAAATGGCTCTTCTCCGTAGAGCAGTGCTAAAAAAATGAAGTGTGCAACGGGTGAGGAGTCACGGCAGGATGAGAAACCCCTACAGACAAAAGACGGAGTCCAGTCTTCGAGTCCAAGCAGCCTGTCCTTGACTGCCGCCCCTTCCAGCAGTTGGTACTTGCCCTTTTTTTTAAGTTCTGGAGTACAGCAGTGTGTGAACGTTCAGAAGCCACGAAACTTCAGAACGTATCCGCCCCAACCTCACTGACAGTTTCTCTTCGTGCCATCTGTTGCAGCAAGACGACTCGATCGCACATGCATTGTACACTCGCCATAGGTCAGGGTAATTTCTACCTGCTCTGTATCTTAAGCACTAGGTATGAATGTCGATCGCGGGTAGGCGCCACCGTTTACCGTTGGTTAGCTGACTATGTCACACTTCTGAAACGAGACGACACATTCCGCAATGTGACACGCACGCCATCAGAAAGATTCTCTTTCCCTCACATTAATCGCTACCTCTTACGTTCAGCTCTCTCACCTTCTTACACGAATTCGACTATCGGTTGTACTTTAAACTCCACGGATCGTTACGTCTCCATTAAAACTCTTGGAAGTTTGCATATGTCCGCTCAAGAGGTAGAACCACTTGCTACATTCCAAGAAGTCTGTAGGGAGCCTTTTACACCCGGAAGAATGACCTTCAAGTACACGGCAGAGGGGGAAGTCAGTTTCTGGAAGGGGGGGGGGGGGGGAGGGTACAAGTTGGATGGCAACAACAACCAGCAAAAACTGCAACATATATGCTCTTCATTGTGAAGGGACAGGTTACGAAATTTAGGGGAAGCTCATTCTACGTTGATGCCATCTGAAATAGTATGTTTGCTTAAGAAAGTTCATAACTGACCGTGTTACTGGAATACTGCCTTATTTTCGTGCCTTCTGTTATTTATTGTTGACTGGCACTTGAACAAAATAAGTTTGCAAAGCTACATTTTTTGTCGTTTGTTTAAAGTGTAGCTCAAGATCAGAATTTGTGGGAAATCTCCCAAAACGACCCTCAAGTCGCCCAGTAAAACTGACGTAGCAGCCTCTGATTTAACCGCAGTGGCCGTTGTGACCTCAGCATGGCATATTATTCTGTGGACACAACAATTAGTATTTCCCGTTGGCTCGAAAACACTAAATCTTTAGTTTAGTAGAAACGCCGGCAGTCACGCGAATTTTCTAAAGAATTAAATTTTTAATCCCCAGATTCCAAAAGGGTGAAAGGAACCTTTATGGATCCATCTCTCCCTCCCTCCCCAACCTACCCCCTGTTCCCATGCGGACTTCTGTGCTTGATGGAAGATAACGCGCACCACATTTTCTTCGCTAAGGTTTGATCGATGAGAGGAAGACGGGATGCGGCGTAGCTGTGCTTCTCGAGATTGCTCGGCAAAGCCCTGAGATCGAGTTCCTAAGTGCCCGTGGGAATACCAAAACGAAGCCAAGATAGCCTCACGCTGACATAAAGCTCCAAGGCTCTCGAGAAAATCACTCTTCGCAGGCAGTATCCAATATATGAGGTATTTTAACCAGAAGATATGAGAGAACGTTGCAGTCGTAGAATACTGAATTAAAAAACCGGTAGATTCAGAACGGAGTAAACGTGAGCGTAAACGTATCTACGAGCTGTGTTACTTGTGACTACGGTATCCCACAGTTTCCAGAGGGCCTAGTTCATCTGCTCGAAAGTGACGCTGACTTAGAAGAACTGCTAACAGTTCTGAATATGCTGCTTAGCACCGAATTGAAATTAATAGCAAAAATAAAGCAAAGTCGAAACCGATGAAGCATAGCAAAACTGTAAAAACGTCAAGCATTAATACTTCAGAAGCGAAATGAATCTCTTGCGCATGAAGCAATATTGTGAAATGGCCGGACCAACGAAGACATGACAAATATTTTATGGAAATGAATATTGTCTGCTAAAGTGTGCAGCCAAAAATGTATAAATGGAAAACCGCCGTTATTCCTGTGTCATATTTATATGTACGAGAAATGACGTTTGTGGTAGCTTTCTCAAAGACTGATATCTTTCTTCAGTCATTTAAAAAAATCATAAGTAATTTGAAATGGCATTTATTCTCGTCCATTCTTTATATGCAAATGCAATAAAATATGTGATAACTTTTAAGCAGACTTGTGCTACCTATCAGTTTTTCATCATCTATATGGAATCTCGTGGTACATTTCTGTATGGTAGAGATACAAGTAATTGATGTAATTATCTGTTCTAATTCTTGGCTTCCTTACTAACATTTTAGATTTACGTAACACCTTATAAAGTCTGGATTATTAATTTTGCAGTTGTTTGGATGTAATTTATTATTTATTAGATTTAAGTTAGAAACTTAGTTTGATATTTTGAGAGCCCAACTTGTAAGCTAGAGACACGACTCTTATACGTGACAAACTAAATATATTTTATTCAATAATGTTACTCTTGATACTGTATTCATGGTCGAAATAAAAACTGTATGGTAATTCTATTTCGCCATATATTTTGCATGAAGGTTGGAAGTATCAGAGACATCTTTCGACAGGCCTACATGAAGTACAGCTCTGGAGGTATGTTCACGAAGTGTCAGAGGTATCTACGAAAAGGCAGAGAAGAGATCACGAATTTCCGTGGTTTTCACACCCCTTGAGTACCATAACTAGTGTTGAGGATGGTGCATGTATCGTCCATTTGTTTCAGTGGTGTAATGTATACTGTTGTGCCTGCTTTCATTGTGATTACCTCCCTTCCGCAACGCAACCATAAATCCTTCCGTAAGGCAACCATACATAGGATCGTGGTTGCTTCCACACCATTCTGGCGCCAGGGTAGGACAGCCACTACATCTACCGTGTTACTCGTCGTCACCGAACTGGTTTTAGTGTGAGCAGATATTAGAACACTAGTGTCGACCAAATTCTGATGGACGAAGCCACCTCGCTGATTTGTCTGCTGTGTACCACTTGCTGTGTTGTGGTGCCTGGATTTACACAAGAAGCAGCCCATGATACCTGAATAAAATGATGCATGAATTCACTTAGCGTGGTTCTGTCTAAACGCTCAGTTTAAGTCTGGTGATTATGGCTGTTGTTGTGGTTAGCAGGAGAACCAACACCGTGTTACTAAAGGAGGCCGAAATGCACGCGTTTTAGCTCACGCGGGCTGGCGTGAGGTCTGGAACATAACAAGGGAATTAGGACTGAGAAAACCGGACGTAGCTGGTGGAATACTTAACTTTAATCCGTTAATGATGACGTTGGTTGTGACAGTACATGCTTCACAATATCAATAATAACTGATAATGGCGCTTTGCTAGGTTGTAGCAAATAACGTAGCTGAAGGCTATGCTAACTATCGTCTCGGCAAATGAGAGCGTATTTTGTCAGTGAACCATCGCTAGCAAAGTCGGCTGTACAACTGGGGCGAGTGCTAGGAAGTCTCTCTAGACCTGCCGTGTGGCGGCGCTCGGTCTGCAGTCACTGATAGTGGCGACACGCGCGTCCGACGTATACTACCGGATCGCGGCCGATTTAAAGGCTACCACCTAGCAAGTGTGGTGTCTGGCGGTGACACCACAGCTGTGGTAAAGGATCGACAGTAAACTTTGTGGTAAATGATCAACAATAAACTTTGAGACAGTAAAATGTCTGAGCAGTGAGTAACGGCCTTCACCATATGTGGAAAAAGAAATATTACATCTGTCCGACGCAACGTATGAACCACACTGGTGTCTTACAAAGTACAGAAGAGAGGGGACAGAACTGTTAAAAAGGGAGGAGGTTTATTTTGTTACTGTTTGTCTGATATCAGTCATTACTACTCCAGGATGTTCCTTCCTATGATCACACAGGATGCCGACTTGCATCTTATCCCACCGTGGGTTATTCGCTAGCAGACACGGATCACACAAGAAACCGACAAGCCGGTAGCCTAGTGCCTGACAAGTGAGTGATTTTACGGATTTCATTTTCAGTTCCAATAAACGCTGGCACATCAGGAAAAAATGCTACCTAAAAGTACCGTGGAATGAAGGTTTCATTTTCACTCACTTGCTCCATGAACGTTTGTAGAGTGTATACACACTTTCATCCGAAAATCCACGTGGAATAATTGATGTACAATCCATCATCTGCATAGGTCAAACTCTCTCAGATGAGATGATTTTAGTATTTTTGTTTAATACCTAAAATGCAAATTACTAATATATTTGTATCATTTTAAGGTAAGTATTTTGCTGTTTACTGCCCTCCTTTTTCTGATGATTTGGTATCGAAGATCAAACATCCAGCAGTCTATAAAACCACTGATGGAAGAAGTGTGCTATTAAGTAATTGCAACATATCACAGGCTAACCATAATTGTTCTCAGTGCAGACCGTAACAAAGTAAACTATTTGCGTGACACAGAACGAAGATATTGGAGAAAGGTCAAGGATGAGTCATTGTCTCCAGAACCTTGTTCAGTACGAAATAAAAAAGAAAAGTACATTGTTCCAAAATCGAGTACGCGACTCGATACAGTGAAAACATCCATGTATATTCTCTCAGAATGTGTGTTGCCTGTTTATAGCCAGTACGCGATACCACTATGCAACGGTAGTGTGTGTAAAGGGTACTGCATGATTGCTTCCTGATTTGCGAAATTTCGTTATAATATCACGACCCACATACTATTCGTTGGAGAACCAGCCTACGAAGGTACTGCTAATATATGCAGACCACACAATGCTAATACTACTTCCTTAATACAAAACTGAATTCAGCACTCATTTACAGCATGCATCATTGTACACACAACCAAGATACCTATAAATTGCTCTGTTAATGATAGACAGGAAGTTACTTTTCACGACGCTACAATGCATACTAAACAAATACTCCAAAATAAAAGATAGTCAAGTTTATTAAGAGCTCTAGACGTCACATAAACATAATCTTTATGTTTCACTTAACTTGTACGAGGAAAATGAAATAAATCACTATGTCATTGCTATGGTCTTCAGACTGAAGTCTGGTATCAGACTCTTGTCTGTTCTGTGCATACGAGTATGTCGTCACCTTTGCATTGCTTCTGCAAACCTGCACCACTGTAGTCAAGCTTTGGTATCTCCCAACAAATTTTAACCCCCCTCCCACTTCCCTCCATTACCAAATTGACTCTGGGCAGCATAATATACTACAGGTTTGGCTGCGTGCGTAATGAACACTGAAATATTTCTGCATTTTAGTCTCTTTCCTTTATCTTGTATTTCAATGTAAATGATACGTAGTGTATCATATGAATTCAGTGTAATATGTCAAGCAACGTTTATGTAATTTATGTGTGAACTACTTTGGTATGGAAGGAAATGTCATCTTTGTAGAAGTTTGCAGAAAGAGAGGGGAGCAATGAATACGGAAAGTCTAAATAAGGACTCCTAAGTGTAAAGGTGAATGCACGGGGCATGTCAGCCTCGTTGTAGAAAAATCGATTATATTTTGTAACAAAAAGGTGTTTTCTTGTAGTTATAAATGGATATAGTAAAACAGAAGATAACCCGAAGTACTGAGATAGATAGACTGTGCTGTGACGGTCATGTAACACACAGTCCTATGCAACAAATATAGTCACTGATGTAGCAAGTGAGCAGAAGTCAGCAAATAGATTAGAATGCTCCAAATCTTTGGATGCGCATATTGATGAAAACTTGAACCGGAAGAATCATATTATTGAGATTCTCAAACAATTAAGTTCAGCTTATTTTGCTCTTCGCACAATTGATCGTGGAAACAAACGAGTCAACATACTGACATATTTTGCATATTTCCATTCAATGATGGAATCATTTCCTGGAATAACTCATCATTTAGAAGAAATGAAATGACGGTTTCAGAGATTTTACTGGTCTCATACAGGTATGTTTTAATGAGTATAGGCAGAAGCGGTGAGTGAAAATTTGTATCAAGGCTGGGAAACGAACCCTGTCTGCTGCTTACTAGGCAGGTGCGTTAGCCACTAAGCTACCTTGGCCCAGCGATTCACATACTTGCAGGGATTACCGTGGCACCCTTCCATCTCGATACAAATTCTCTCTGCCGCCCCAGTCTACCTTAAATTCCCCCCTACAGACGAACAAAATGGCCACGCTGCTTCAGTCTGTATAGATAAAATCATATCTGCATGAGACCAGTAAATTCTCTGAAATCGTGTCATTTCATCTGTATACGTATCTGCTCCTAGGTTTCGGGTTGGATCCCCGTTTGCGTTAGCTTCTGAGGCGCTATTCAGAACACGGGGAGCCTCGGAAATTCTGTTCGTGTGTAAGAGGTAATTTAAAGTAGACTGGGGCAGCAGTGAGAATTTGGTTCGAGGAAGGAGACGTGCCAGGGTAATCCGTGCAAGTGTGTGAATCGCTGTGCTAAGGTGGTTGAGTGGCTGCCGCACGTGCCTAATAAGCAGGAGACCCGTGTTCGATTCCCGGACTTCTTACAGATTTTCGCTCACTGCTTCAGTCTGTATACATAAAATAAAAACTTAGAGAGAAAATGTTGACTGCACAAAATCGAGCAGTAAGAATGCTATGTGGACTTCACCCACGGACCTCTTCGAGAAGCTAGGCATTTGGCTGCGCTGTCACAATACATGTATTCGCTAATGAAGTTCGTCATAAATAATGAATCAAATTTGGGAAAAGCTGCTATATCCATACCTACAGATCAAGAGGGAAGAAAAATCTTTATTACCCATTGTTAACGTTGTCAGTGGCTAAAAAAGAAGTTCAATCTGCAGCAACAAAAGTCTTTAATCATTTGCCCAGTAACACAAAATGTTTGACACAGAAGAAAGCGAATTTTATATCCAAATTAAATTATTTCTCCTCGTCAACCCCTTCTATTCCACTGACGAATATCTGTTTACAAACAGGTAATCAGTACACAAAAAATAAAAAATAAAAAACTAACCCGTCCCTGTTTTTTTAAGTGTAGTTGCGTGCACAGAACTGAAATAATGTGTTCATTACTGTTAATACTTATCACGTGTAAATGTCCTGAAAAGTGACTCGTTCCACATCATTTCGATAAAGGAATCTTTCAAATCATCTATGAAACGCTTAACTAGCTAACTAAATAACTAATAATGGACAGAAGCGAACGTGCCATTAATCGATCGAAAAGTAATAATTTTGCAGAAGGAAAAGATATTTTCGTTGTTATGGAGTTGTAGGATTTTAAGCGGAAAAGATGGTCCAAATGGCTCTGAGCACTATGGGACTTAATATCGGAGGTCATCAGTTCCCTAGAACTTAGAACTACTTAAACCTAATTAACCTAAGGTTATCACACACATCCATGCCCGAGGCAGGATTCGAACCTGCGTCCGTAGCAGTCGTGCGGTTCCGGACTGAAGCGCCTAGAACCGCTCGGCCACCCCGGCTGGCAAGAGGAAAAGATAAGTACTGTATTCAGACGGAGGACGCAGCTTAAGCGAGTGGAGATTATGGTCATTTCGCTTACATGTGCTCTATGGGATCAAAAGTATCCAGACACTTGGCAAAAAATGACTTACAAGTTCGTGGCGCCTCCATCGGTTACGCTGGAATTCAGTATGGTGTTGGCCCACCCTTAGCCTTGATGACAGCTTCCACTCTCGCAGGCATACTTTCAATCAGCTGCTGGAAGGTTTCTTAGGGTATGGAAGCCAATTCTTCACGGAGTGCTGCACTGAGAAGAGGTATCGATGTTGGTCGGTGAGGTCTGGCACGAAGTCGGCGTTCCAAAACATCTCAAAGTTGTTCTATAGGATTCAGCTCAGGACTCTGTGCAGGCCAGTCCATTAGAGGGATGTTATTTTCATGTAACCTCTCCGCCGTTATGAACAGGTGCTAGATCTTGTTGAAAGATGCAATGGTCATCCCTGAATTGCTCTTCAACAGTGGGAAGCAAGAAGGTGCTTAAAGCATCGAAGTACGCCTCTGCTGTGATAGTGCCAGATGACGTTCACCGGGCATTCACCATAACCATACTGTGCCATCGGATCGCCACATTGTGTACCTGATTCGTCATCCACACAAAGTTTTTCCACTGTTCAGTCGTCCAATATTTACGCTCCTTACACCAAGCGAGGCGTCGTTTGGCATTTACCGGCGTGATGTGTGGCTTATGAGCAGCCTCTCGACCATGAAATTCAGATTTTCCCACCTCCCGCCTAACCGTCGTGGTACTTTCAGTGGATCTTGATGCAGTTTGGAATTACTCTGTGATGGTCTGGATAGATGTCTGCCTATTACACAGTACCACCCGATCTCTGTCAGTCAACAGACGACGCCGGCCTGTACACTTTTGTGCTGTACGTGTCCCTTCACGTTTCCACTATAACATTGGAAACAGTGGACCTAGGGATGTTTAGGAGTGTGGAAATCTCGCGTACAGAATCATGACACAAATGACACCGTATCACCTGACCACGGCCGGCCAGTGTGGTCGAGCGGTTCTAGGCGCTTCAGTCTGGAGCCGCGCGACCGCTACTGTCGCAGGTTCGAATCCTGCCTCGGGCATGGATGTATGTGAAATCCTAAGGTTAGTTAGGCTTAAGTAGTTCTAAGTTCTAGGGGACTGATGACCTCAGAAGTTAAGTCCCATAGTGCTCAGAGCCATTTGAACCATTTTTTGAACCTGACCACGTTCGAAGCAAGTGAATAACCTGAAGTAATCTGATTAGGAATGTGCGAGTGTATTTTCGTTTCACTGTGGTGGGGTTTTGAACAGTTATCAGTTTGGTTTCGTTTGGGGAGAGACTGTGAATTACGCTAACTTTAAGAACTGTGTTACACTAAGGGACTCTTATCATTTATTTCGTGTACTTTAAGTCCCAACTGTGTTCTGATTTTCCAAAATTAATTCCGTGTGAGAGCCAGAGCCCACGTTACTTTGGAAAGTAAAATGTAACAAAGTGACGATATACCTGTTAAATATATCTTTGTATTATTGTATATTATTGTATGCTAAAACGGCTCACATATTTCAACCTGGAATAATTAATTCCCATGTCTTTCTCTAAAGTAGTTTTGAAGTTTACTGTTCCACAGGTGGACGACGCCCCAGTGAGACCGTCGGATTTTTTTTTTTTTTTTCAAATGTGACCAATGCAGCTAGTTTTTTTGAAGATTATAAGTAAAATAAAGTCTCCAATACGGAACGACACCCAGTAGCCACGCTAGATATTTGGTGAGTTTGCCACCTTTTGCCTTCATGAATTTGCTTTCTTTATCCTTTGCTAAGCCAGTCACCAAACTACAAAGCATCAGCTGCTTAATTTTTGTTCAGGGTTATTTCGCCTAAGAAGGTTTTGGCAGTGCAGTTATATATCGTTATGCGATATTTACTCATTGCATACGGTAATTTTTGACTATATCTGAGGAAAGCACACGAATGGCTGGCTCTGGGGATCTGGCGAAAGGTTTAAGCCATCGGCACACGGACCGTGCATCCGAGCGTTGAACGTTGAGCGTGCTGAGTTTCCGACGTCATAGTTTGGAGAAGTACGTTCGGGAGTCTTTCCGAACGTGCTAAAGCCGTCGGCACACAGAGCGTGCTGTCGAACGTTAACGTTGAGCGTGCCAAGTTCAACGTGCTGCTGAACGCTCAGGAACGATGCGACTTGTGCATACGGTACTTGGGACCCAACGTTGTATACGCGATCGCAACGCACTCCACCGGCAGTTTGAGGGATGTTTCTAGTTCGTAAATCACACTGTTTACTCAACGGGCGCGCGTAAAATCACCGCGTTAGCTCTGTTAAAACCCACATTTCCTCTATCTTCCACGAAAAGGAAAGTACCATGTCCAATCAATAAGGACACAGGCTTATAAAAGTTCCATTGCAAACAGTGCGGTACAAATTTGGAATACTTCTCCGCAAAAGATCCCACATTTTAGTAAAACCCTGAGGTCAGTCTTACTTGATCACTGTTCCTATCCAGTGGCAGAATCTTTGCAACATGTGAATTACGAAGCGTAAAAGAAAAACGAGCATAATATCTTTATACAAGTAGCGCAAACTGTCCTGTAGATTAAGCCAATCGAACAAAGTCACACCTCAAAAAAAGGCGAACTTATATTTACGTAACATCAAGTATTATAGCATATACTTATATTAAACTAATAATAAAGTATCAGAACCTAATAAAACGCGAATGTTAGAACGGTGAACCACTGCCTCAACAAAAACTCATTATTGAACAGAGGCGCTACTCATTACCCTAAACCAACATCAAGCTTCTTGTACTTTATCATATTATCTTACCCCTTACTGAAACAGTTAATTGTAGATAATTATGTTACTAATTGAAATTTAATTATAACAAATTGTACCAAGAAACAATGCGTTTTGGGTGGATCTTCAGTGTGTTGCTGCCTGCAAATAGCCTACTCTCATAATACGCAAGTTACAATAATTCTTTTGCCACGAACATAATGTTTCTCATTATTTTATTGGAACGAATCACACAACTAACAATGGGTTTTCCAGTGATTCTCAATTTGATGGTTCTCAGAATCGGCATATATAGGGTGTTACAAAAAGGTAAGGCCACACTTTCTGGAAACATTCCTCACACATAAAGAAAGAAAATATATTATGTGGACATGTGTCCAGAATCGCTTACTTTCCATGTTAGAGCTCATTTTATTACTTTTCTTCAAATCACATGAATCGTGGAATGGAAACACACAGCAACAGAACGTACCAGCATGTCTTCAAACACTTTGTTACAGGAAATGTTCAAAATGTCCTCCGTTAGCGAAGATACATGCATCCACCCTCCGTCGCATGGAATCCCTGATGCGCTGATGCAGCCCTGGAGAATGGCGTATTTTGTCACAGCTGTCCACAATACGAGCACGAAGAGTATCTGCATTTGGTACCGGGGTTGCGTAGACAAGTGCTTTCAAATGCCCCCATAAATGAAAATCAAGAGGGTTGAGGTCAGGAGAGGGTGCAGGCCATGGAATTGGTCCACCTCTACCAATCCATCGGTGACCGAATCTGTTGTTGAGAAGCGTACGAACACTTCGACTGAAATGTGCATTAGCTCCATCGTGCATCAACCACATGTTGTGTCGTACTTGTAAGTTAACGTGCTCCGTTGAGCGTAGGTGGAAGAACATGGGGCCCAATCAAGACATCATCAACAATGCCTGCTCAAACGTTCACAGAAAATCTGTGTTGATGACGTGATTGCACAATTGCGTGCGGATTCTCGTCAGCCCAAATTACAAATTTATCACATTGGAATGAAGCCTCGTCCGTATAGAGAACATTTGCACTGAAATGAGGATTGACACATTGTTGGATGAACCATTCGCAGAAGTGTACCCGTGGAGGCCAATCAGCTGCTGATGGTGCCTGCACACGCTGTACATGGTACGGAAACAACTGGTTCTCCCGTAGCACTCTCCATACAGTGACGTGGTCCACGTTACCTTGTACAGCAGCAACTTCTCTGACGCAGACATTAGGGTTATCGTCAACTGCTCGAAGAATTGCCTCATCCATTGCAGGTGTCCTCGTCGTTCTAGGTCTTCCCCAGTCACGAGTCATAGGCTGTAATGTTCCGTGCTCCTTAAGACGCCAATCAATTGCTTCGAATGTCTTCCTGTCGGGACACCTTCGTTCTGGAAATCTGTCTCGATACAAAAGCACCGCGCCGCGGCTATTGCCCAGAGCTAATCCATACATCAAATGGGCATCTGCCAACTCCGCATTTGTAAACATTGCAATGACTGCAAAACCACGTTCCTGATGAACACTAACCTGTTGATGCTACGTACTGATGTGCTTGATGCTAGTACTGTAGAGCAAGTCTACATTACCTTCCTTCAATTGGCCAACTGGCGGTGAATCGAGGAAGTACAGTACATACTGACGAATCTAAAATGAGCTCTAACATGGAAATTAAGCGTTTCCGGACATATTTCCACATAGCATCTTTTCTTTATTTGTGTGTGAGCAATGTTTCCTGAAAGTTTGGCCGTACCATTTTGTAACACCCTGTATATATATAGGCTTCAAATGAATGCCAATATGGCGCCTCATAACTCTGTACTGAAGGGAGGCAGTGTGCGTGTGACGTAGGTGGCGTTGTGCCATCTCATTGGTCAACGCTCAGACGACCGCTCTGAATATCTGACATACCAGATATCGCTCTGCACGTTCGGAAAGACTCCCGAACGTGCTATTCCACGCTGTGACGCCAGAAACTCGGCACGCCCAACGCTCAACGTTCGCATGGACGGTCCGTGTGCCGACGGCTTAAGCAATATCTAGCAAGCCAGATATTCTCAACGTGCGTCTGAGCGTTGACCAATCAGATGGCACAACGGCACCTAAATCACACGCACGCCATCTCCCTTCAGCACAGAGCTGTGAGGCGCCATATTGGCATTCAGTTCAAGCCTATACGTTTAAATGCTGTTTGTGAGCACCAGCAAATCGAAAATCACTCGGAAACTCGTTTTAACTGTGTGATTCGTTGCAATAAAATAATGAGAAACGTCATATTCGTGGTAAAAGAATTATTGCAACTTGCGTATTATGAGAGTATGTCATTTGAAGATAGCGACACAATAAGGATCCACCAAAAATCCATTGTTCTTGGTACAATTTATCATACTTAAATTTCAGGTAGTAACATAACTGCGATTAAAGCATTTAGTATGCTGTAAGATGTTAGAATTGGCCACACACGAATTGTTTAGCGTAGTGATTAGCGTCAGTTATCTACGACCAGGTGGGTGGTAAAACGGTGGTCCGTGTCTCGAGACGTTTAAATAGTTTTTTCCTAACATTCGCGTAGTTAATAGGTTCTGATGCTATATTATTAGTTTAATGTAACTATATACTACATATCTGATGTTACGTAAGTATAAGTTCACCTTTCTTTTTAGGAGTGAGTTTGTTCGATCGACTTAAATTACAGGACATCTTGCACTACTTGTATAAAGATATTTTGTTCCTTTTTCTTTTGAGTTTCGTAATTCGCGTCTTTCAAAGATTCTGCTACTGAGTAGCATCAGTGATAAAGTAAGAATGACCTTAGGGTTTTACCAAAATGAGGGAAATATAAAATAACTTTTATCTTATGTGGAGAACAATTGCAAATTTTTGTCGCACTGTTTGTAATGGAATTTTTATAAGCATGTGTCGTTATTGACCGGACATGGTACTTTCCTTTTTGCCTTAAAATATGTACATCGATATTGAAGTTTTTGTGTATATTACATATAGAACAACGTGACTAGGAATGGACAATGGAGGATATTATTGTTTTAATATAGTTTACGTGGAAATTTTACGCGAGCCCGTTGAGTAAACAGTGTGCTTTGCGAATAGAAACATCCCATAGCTGCCGGTGTAGTGTGTCACGATCGCGTATACCACGTTGGGCCCCACGTACCGGGTACACGAGTCGCATCGTTCCTGAGCGTTCAGGAACACGTCGAACTCGGCACGCTCAACGTTGACGTTCGACAGCACGGTCCGTGTGCCGACGGCTCTAAGTCTGACTTGTTAGGAAGCGGGTGGGCCGTGTCGCCGCCTGTAGCGCTTCTGGCCTGACCACAGGCGGTCTGTAACACAGGCTCTGGTGCACAGAAGTAGGTCTGACGCGCACTGCTTTTCGCAGAAGCTTTTGCAGTAAGCCCTGGGTCGTCCGTTTCTGCTGCGAATGCGGTTTTCTCCTTGCAAAGGAGCTGCTGAAAACCCCCAGAGGACAGCTGTGCTTGACAACTGCAGTTCCTGTACGCAGATTGCGAAAGAGGCCAACATGGCGCCGCTAGTCCACCGTGGAAAAATTTGTTTCCTTCACTACAAAATCTTGATATCAAATTTGTTTCCTTCACTCCAGAATATTGTTATCCAATAACACAAAATTTGAGTTCTCGCTTCCCACGCCCAGGTTCCCGGGTTCGATTCCCGGCGGGGTCAGGGATTTTCTCTGCCTCGTGATGACTGGGTGTTGTGTGATGTCCTTAGGTTAGTTAGGTTTAAGTAGTTGTAAGTTCTAGGGGACTGATGACCATAGATGTTAAGTCCCATAGTGCTCAGAGCCACACAAAATTTGTCCAGTACCGTATTTTCGCAGAAGGGGCTGGACCAATGAGTGGTGTTTGGCTAGGAGCTAATAAAAAACATTCTGAGTTTAATTTGCAAAGAATGGGATATCTGTGAAGGGTTTCCCTGTACTCTGGGCCAGTAAGCGAAATTCTCGCTGGTCACTGTGGCAATGGCTGGATGCTCTCCCGTCAATGTTGAATTTTTTGAGAAGTAAAGTGTTAGGCTGAGAGGACGTCGTGCTGGGGTTCTTACCAGGGGTGATGCCGGAGGCGGTGATAGCAGCCTTTCTCTGCCGCCACCTCTGCCATTTTCATTCAGCCTTGACTTGTGTGTTGTGGTGTACGTTCGCTGAATTCCAAGTAAGTTTCGCATTTCGCAATTAATGCTGTGTGTTATCTGAGCAGCTCACAATTTGCGGGATTCGTTGCACAACTTGGGTTGCTCGATTAATTGTGTTCATTCGTGAATCTTGCACTCGTTTACTTTGCTTTTTCGAACTGCGCAGATTATGAAAGCTTGTGGCGCTTCCCAAGCAGTCTTCCAGTTACATTTGAGGTATCCCCCAATGTATTAGCGGTATACGCAGAAGCACTTAAGCTCCTCTTTAGTAATCATTTTCATTGAGTCCTGTAGAACTTAAATCAAAACCAATCCATACTGTCCAGCGCACATTTTATTTGGAATTACAGACCCGATTTTTCTACAACCAGCCCTCACTAGGGGACCCTTAAATAATTAATATAATCAGTTACTTGCATATCTAATTTTATATTTCATTCTGACTGTGTTTCCGTTGAAAGGCGCGTGCCTCTGTTTCGGAGATTTATATAATTGATGTATAACGAGCATTGCACTCGCTCGTGTACCATTTTGGTGTTGCAGTCGTAAGGACGGTAGGCAGACAACATACAATTGCCGAGACGCAGAACGATTTCGATTGAACATCGCATTGAGAGACTGACCAGAAGCACAGTAAAGGCGGCAAATGTCAAGGCTGACTTCACGAACTCAAATGGCCCTTTCCATCTCATGTTTGAGCGTTCCAGAAGTCCAAAAGCCTCGATCAGGCTCTTTGTGGTCCTAACATTTCGGCCCGCCTGGCTTGGGTGACCCTGTTAGGAACTCAAGTTCCTGCCACCATAGATACCATGGTTTAAGAGGACACAAAAATCTGTTCTCCAGTTAATTTACACTGAGAATATAGCATCCATCAATTTCCTATATTCCCATGAATCTTCAGATACCTGCAACGCGACGACACATGGGATAGCATGGAAGAGCAACGGCAATAGCTGAGACAAGAGAGCATTCCAGCGATTTATCTACGGCGCCAAGTATTATTTTTCTACCAAGTAAGTGGATTAAGGCCAGAAAATACTTACCACGGTTTAATAACAAATTTCAGAAAATGTGAGGAAACAGGCACTGTTGTACTCTAGATTCAAAACAGAATGCGCTAATGACGACGAGAAAAAAGTTAGTAAAATTCGTGCGTCTGTAAAAACATCGGTGTGCAAAGGAGAAGATCTTTCCCAGAACCAGAAAAAATTCAAAAATGGTTCAAATGGCTCTAAGCACTATGGAACTTAACATCTGAGGTCATTAGTCCCCTAGAACTACTTACACCTAACTAAATTAAGGACATCACAAACGTCCATGCCCGAGGCAGGATTCGAACCTGCGACCGTAGCAGCAGCGCGGTTCCGGACTGAAGAGTCTAGAACAGCTCGGCCACAGCAGCCGGTCCGAAAAAATTTAGATCCCATGTAAAATAGCTAAGCGGGTCGAAAGTTTCTATCTAGTCACTTGTCAACCAGTCTGGTGTGGCAGAAGAAGGCAGCAAAAGGGAAGCTGAAGTTATAAATTTCGCGTTTAATAAATCATTCAGGCACGAGGACCGTTTGAGCATCGCACAGACTTCCGTGTGGCGGACATAGCAACAGGCATCCCTGACGTAGAGAAGAAACTGAAAAAAAAAAGTTTCAAATGGATCTGAGCACTATGGGCCTTAACTGCTGAGGTCATCATTCCCCTAGAGCTTAGAACTACTTAAACCTAACTAACCTAAGGACATGACACACATCCATGCCCGAGGCAGGATTCGAACCTGCGACCGTAACGGTTGCGCGGTTCCAGGCTGTAGCGCCTACAACTGCTCGGCCACTCCGGCCGGCAAGAAACTAAGATTTGAAAACAAAATTGTTGACACGTCTGTAGTGTGTCCCGATCTGGGCTTACATAGAGTAATCTGCGGTATTGGCCCTTTAATAACTTCCGTTTATCACGAATCTCTCTCTTAGTGCAAAGTCCCAGGTGAATGGAAAACAGCGTAGGTGACTCCTATGGATAAGAAGGGCAAAAGATCGGAGGCGTGAAATTACAGACTAATATCCTTAACATCGCTTTGCTGTATAATTCCTGAACATATTCTCAGTTCGAATATAATTAATTTTCTAGGATACGAAAACCTTCTGCCCAAAAATCAAAAATTTAGAAAGCGTCGCATGTGAGAAACTTGCTCTCTCCTCGCACGATACCCTACTACCGATGGATGAAAGGCAACAGGCAGATTCCTCATTACTAGATATCCGGATAACGTTTGACATGCTGCCCACGGAATAAGTGCCCATATGAAACATCCTGGCAGATTAAAACTGTGTGCCAGACCGAGACTCGAACTCGGGACCTTTGCTTTTCGCGGACAAGTGCTCCATCAACTAAGCTACCCGAGCACGACTCACGACGCGTCCTCACACCTTCACTTCTGCCAGAACTTCGTCTCCTACCTTCCGAACTTAAAAAAGGTTCACAGGAAATCTTCTGTAAGGTTTGGAAGGTAGGAGACAAGTTAGTGACGGAAGTGCAGCTGTGAGGACTGGGCGTCAATCGTGCTTGCGTAGCTCAGTTGGAAGAGCACTTGCTCCCGAATGGCAAAGATCCCGAGTTCGAGTCTCGGTCCGGCACACAGTTTTTATCTGCCAGGAAGTTTCATATCAGCGCACACTCCGCTGCAGAGTGGAAATCGCATTCTGGAGGTTCCCATATAATTATACGAGTGGCTCGAATACCTCTTAAGTAATGAAAGCCAGTACGTTGTCGCTGACGGCGAATGTTGATCAGAGGCAAGCGTACCGTTACGAATGGCCCTGGGAAGTGTGATAGTACCGGTATTATTCTCTATATGCAAAAACGATCTGATGTAGGGGCTCAGGTGCAGTTTAGGGCTGTTTGCTGATGGCGTATGGCAATGTGTCATCATTGAATGACTCTAGGAGGGATACAAGATGACTTAGACAAAATATGTAGTTGATCTGATGAATGACGGCTTACTCTAAATGTAGAGTACTGTAATTATCTAATATAGATGAGTAGGGAAAACGATCCCGTAATGTCAGAAGGCGTGTAGTTCTCTACTTGCTATAGTCACGTCGATTAAATATTTAGGGGTAAAGTTCAGAACGATTCGATATGGAACGAGCACGTAAGGATGGTGATATAGAAGGCGAATGCTCGACTTCGGTTTATTGGGAGACTTTTAGGAAAGTGTGGTTCATCCCTAAAGGAAACCGCATATCGTACACTACTCCAACCCATTCGTAAGTACTTCTCGAGTGTTTGGGAAGTAACAAGGTCGGATTAAAGGAAGACATCGAAGCAATTCAGAGGCGGGCTAGTATATTTGTTACTGGTTCGTTCGATAAGCGCGTGAGTATTACAGAGATGCTTCGTTAACTCAAATGGGAATGCCTAGATGGAAGAAAACGTTCTTTTCGCGAAAACTATAGTGATAAACATTTGGGGAACACACCGGAAGCTATGGACTGGTTATAAATTCAGGGCATAAATATAACAGGACATATAGAATGCTCCACTGAATAATTTGAGATGGGGATCCTGGGGTCGGAGGAGCCAGCTTAAGGAGATATGGAAGTAAATTTATCTTCCCGTTTATCTAGCATTACTGTCTTCTAGCTTATTTACAAATAAAATCTGTACAGGTTTACACGTACTGTCTGTTTATTTACTTGGACATTTTTTATTTCCTGAAAGAAAACAAGGAAGACGAGCCTGATTACTCGGAAGTCATGATGCAGGTTTTGCTTATTTTACGTGTAGATAAGGTGGCTCTGTTGTATCGTATTTACATTGTCCCATGAAGAAACGTGCTACGAGTCAACGCCAGACTCATTGATTACGCAGTGCTATTCAGAGACGCACAGTACAATACGATAGAGCAGTACCGGTACAGTATTTCCTGGTCGCTTGATTGGAAGGATAGGTCCTATTCCATGGCCTGCGAGATCACCTGACCTGAATCACCTTGACTATTTCCTATAGGGGATCTCTAAAATCACTTGTGTATGCCCCAGTGGGTGCGGAGATTATTAGTTGCCAGAATTGTAGCTGCCTGTGATATGATTCGAAATACGCCAGGTGTATCAGTCAGGGTACATCAGAATCTTGATCGCCGATGTCATGCTTGCACTGAGGTTGATGGTCGTTAGTTTCAGCACAGTTTTGCAAGATACAGTACAAATGGTACGTTCATTGTGTTAATAATGGTATTTGCAGTTAACTGTAACTAATGTAAATAAAGAAGTATACAGTAATGTGAATTTATTCCTGTTATCCCCTTAAGCTGGCTTCTCAGATCCTAGGTTCCCTACCACAAATTGTTCAGTGGAGCATCCTCTATGTCCTGTTAAATTTTTGCACGCTGTTGCGGAAACACGCTGTATAGTTTAAGGGTAGTACTATAAAGTCATCGCATAATTTTAATCTTCATAGCAAGCAGAATAAGTAATTTATAGTGATCAGATGAATTCCGTAATCTTTGTAGGAGTTGTATTTTTGATATTAAAACATGTTGGTGTTGTGTTTAGTGCCTGCTCAAGTACACCTATTGCGTCTGTATTTGGTTGTTCATTAGTGGGGGTGCCGTTAATCGGTATTGTTTATGATTCTACAATATTTCACCTATATTATGTATCTCCATGAACAATCATTATCCGGTTAAGTCCTCGTACCGTTATCAAAACGATTTCTAGCTGCTTTATGAAGTTTCAAAACGATTTCTAGCTGCTTTATGAAGCTTCAAATATCTGCCGCTGGTGGCGTGCAAAATGTCAGTACTACGAGCTTCGTCTTTTTTCCTGATCCGCTAGTATGGAACATCATACAAAAAGCTGTTCAAAGACAATATTCAGTAACCTAAAGCGTCTGGGACTTAATTCCATGTTTCGCATATGCAGTGTGTTTCAAACTGTTTGCATAAAACGTCCAAGGGTGATCGATCGCGTTATGCGAAAAACGTTAGGTCGAGTCGAAACGTTTGCTGACATTTACCGACGACACTACGCCTGCTTTTACTAAATCCGTTGGCACTACGATGACGAGGTTTCACCGAACTAGCAGGGTCTACTAACCAGGTACGTTGTCTATGCATAATGCGTAGATAGACCGATTTTCAATTAGAAAACTTTTAGAATGGCTATGCAGAGAAATACATAGGATGAAGAAAACATGCCGCACTTAGCAGTCGACATACGATACCTCTTCCCGCCGGCCGCGGTGGTCTCGAGGTTCTAGGCGCGCAGTCCGGAACCGTGCGACTGCTACGGTCGCAGTTTCGAATCCTGCCTCGGGCATGGATGTGTGTGATGTCCTTAGGTTAGTTAGGTTTAAGTTCTAGGGGACTGATGACCAAAGCAGTTGAGTCCCATAGTGCTCAGAGACATTTGAACCATACCTCTTCCCAGTTCAAGAGAAAAGTGTATCTAGCAGTACCTAGTCTACCCAGTAGGTATAACAGAAACGCGATTAAAAAAAAAAGTGGCTCTGGCAACTCTGTAACAGCAGGCAGTGTTGCCAAGAAGAGGTAGCATTAACTCTGCCCTGTTCCAGAGCTGTCCCATTAGCTCACTGCCGGCACGGTAGCTCAGCGTGTTTGGTCAGAGGGCTGCGTGCTCTCTATAATAATAAAAAAAAGAGTTATAGAATCAACTTGAACGGATGTCTTGTGACGTCCGCCCAGACCAAACGCAGTGAACAATATCGAACAAAAAGGAAAAAAAAAAAAAACTGAGACGAGGCAGTGCCATGCCGAACAACGTACAGATTCGCCGATATTCGAGGCGAGTTCGCTCCAAATTATTCATTTTTTTCAGTTAAAGCATCGAACTGTATCCAATTTACGCCTCTACAATGCAGTATCGTGTCATAGAACTGTATCCAATTTACGCCTCTACAATGCGGTGTCGTGTTTTTTTTTTTTTTTTTTTTTCCCTAATGTTACCTTTCCAGAATGAGATTTTCACTCTGCAGCGAAGTGTGCGCTGATATGAAACTTCCAGGCAGATTAAAACTGTGTGCCCGACCGAGACTCGAACTCGAGTCTCGGTCGGGCACACAGTTTTAATCTGCCTGGAAGTTTCATATCAGCGCACACTCCGCTGCAGGGTGAAAATCTCATTCTGGAAACACCCCCAGGCTGCGGCTAAGCCATGCCTCCGCAATATCCTTTCTTCCAGGAGTGCTAGTTCTGCAAGGTCCGTAGGAGAGCTTCTGTGAAGTTTGGAAGGTTGGAGACGAGATACTGGCAGAAGCAAAGCTGTGAGGACGGGGCGTGAGTCGTGCTTGGGTAGCTCAGTTGGTTGAGCAATTGCCCGCGAAAGACAAAGGTCCCGTGTTCGAGTCTCAGTCCGGCAAACAGTTTTAATCTGCCAGGAAGTTTCAATGTTACCTTTATTTAATTAAACTTTGACACAAAACATGACTTCCTAACACTTGTAAACGACAATTTCGTTTCGTCCGTGACACAAATAAAGTTAGCTCTGAGCTGTTCTCGAAGTGACCGATTTGTAACAGTTCGTTGTATCACCTTGGTGTCAACTGCCCACATATTTCCGCGGCAGATGCAGAACGTTGCTCCAGAATCATGCAGCGAATACGCTGCTCTTCTCTCTCGGTTGTGCCACGTGGTCGTCGGGAGCCCTGTCTTCTTGCGACCGTACATTCTCGTGACGACCGTTGCTAGCAATCACGTACAGTGGCTACATCCCTCCCAAGTTTTTCTACAAATAGCGTGGAAGGAACATCCATTTGCTCGCAGCCATGTTATACCACATCGTTCAAGGTAAGTGAAATGTTGATAACAGCGTCTTTGTTACCTTAATGGCATTCTCGACTAACATTGACTGAGCACTGGCATTCTCGACTAACATTGACTGAGCATGCCCAATCTCAAAGGTAACTAAGCTCACGACATTTACAGCGTGTATTTAAAACAAAGCTGGGGCGAACTTTGAACAGGCATAAGTTTTCAGATGTAGAAACACGCCTACCAACTTCGTCTGTATCTACAACACCTTCGTGGTGTAGCGATTTCTTCCGCCAGTGTAGTTAAGCACATTCACTCCAAAATGTGGCGATGCGCCATCACGCTAAAACCATAGCTGTCGCCGTACACCAACTGGAACGTTTTCTCGTGCGTCAGGCGAAGTATTGCAAAGTAATATAAGACACATGGGACGCATTCAACGTGTCCGGTAATAGATAAGAGCCCAAATGTACTCCTCCCACGATTCCACCTCACAGGTTTATACCAAAGCGTGCCTGAAAGCCATGTTCACAGGTTACATGTGGGCTTTGTTCCGACCAATAATGTCTGTTCTGCAGATTGAAAATCCTTCGCAAATGGGGCTACACTATTGGCCATACCAACGGGTATTCGTTGGACAAATATATTTATACTAGAACTGACATATGATTACATTCTCACGCAATTTGGGTGCATAGATCCTGAGAAATCACTACCCAGAACAACCACCTCTGGCCGTAATAACGGCCTTGATACGCCTGGCATTGAGTCAAACAGAGCTCGGATGGCGCGTACAGGTACAGCTGCCCATGCAGCTTCAACACGATACCACAGTTCATCAAGAGTAGTAACTAGCGTATTGTGACGAGCCAGTTGCTCGGCTACCATTGACCAGACGTTTTCAGTTGGTGAGAGATGTGGAGAATGAGCTGGCCAGGGCAGCAATCGAACATTTTCTGTATCCAGAAAGGCCCGTACAGGACCTGCAACATGCGGTCGTGCATTATCCTGCTGAAATGTAGGGCTTCGCAGGAATCGAATGAAGGGTAGAGCCACGGGTCGTAATACATCTGAAACGTACCGTCAACTATTCTAAGTGCCGTCAATGCGAACAAGAAGTGACCGAGACGTGTAACCAATGGCACCCCATACCATCAGGCCGGGTGATACGCCAGTATGACGATGACGAATACACGTTTCCAATGTGCGTTCACCGCAGTGTCGCCATACACGGATGCAACCATCGTGATGCTGTAAACAGCAGGTGGATTCATCCGAAAAAATGACGTTTTGCCATTCGTGCACCGAGGTTCGTCATTGAGTACACCATCGCAGGCGCCCCTGTCTGTGATACAGCGTCAAGGGTAACCGCAGCTGTGGTCTCCGAGCTGACAGTCCATGCTGCTGCATACGACGTCGAACTATTCGTGCAGATGGCGGTTGTCTTGCAAACGTCCCCATCTGTTGACTCAGGGATCGAGTCGTGGCTGCACGATCCCTTACAGCCATGCGGATAAGATGCCTGTCATCTCGACTGCTAGTGATACGAGGCCGTCTGTAGCACGTCATCTTCGTGGTGTACCAATTTTAATGGCCAGTTGTGTAGATTCGTCGATCTATATCATGTTATGTATAAAATGTTCGTCACCTTCCACTTGGTGCAAAAGCCATTCACAAAACTCTACTCGTCGAAAGCGGTCCTCTGGCCTCAGGTGTTGAATTTACGAGTAGTAACATGGATGCAGTTCTTCATTGTGCAACAATTCAACAACCTTCTTTGAGATATGTGGAACTGTCTTGCAATGCCATGGGTACTTCGGCAAGGTGATTGCTGACCAGTTTCAAGGATCGGTTCCTCTGTGGAGTACCTAGTCCTTGGACGACCTCTGTCCTTCACTTGTGGACGAAGATATCGGTTTCCCGGAGGCGTTGTTTCAGGTGACGAGAGACATTCAAATCGGGATGGCGCCGTTGAGCGTACCCTGCAATATGTGCAAGAGCAGCAGGAGAAATAGTGTGATTATCGGATGCATCCAGTACCAAAATCATATCTACAAATTCATCATATATTCTCTCCATCGGGAAGCCACCCTGCATCAACTTGACAGGACGAATTATGGTTGTGCACTGTGCGGTTAGTAGACACATACATGGAATTTAATCGATCCCACTGTCGTGTGATAGGCTATTGTCATATGACAAAATGATTTACTGCTTATAAACGAAGAGAACTAGGGAACGAACGTCCAAAAAATAACGTAAGGAACCTCATGAGGATTCGGATCATAGCCCCACGGCGGACGCAAATTTAATGTCCCAACAGTGTACTCAGTGAGCTACGATGGCTGGTATAGTTCTGCGGGGTGATACACGTTCCTCTGTACACTTGGACGCTCGGCAATATGAATGTTGCCATCTCCTCGTTTTTGTATATGTGTTTTCAAAAACATCCAAACTGATCTTGCTAGATAAACTTTTTGCCTTGAAACTGGATGCGGAATTACATGCCGACCTCCAAGTGTGACTTTTTTTTTTACTCTTTATTTTAGAAGCTCGCCTACCCCCTTCTATGCGGAGTCGATGACTGGATTACAGGCAACACGCATTGCATTCACACGCTGCAGAATATCTGTATCCTGCCACCGCGTAGGGGCATAACAAAGTATAAAAGACACCTAGGGTCGCCAAGAGGCGTCAGCAAAACATACTGTCACTAACAGAAGGTTGTTCCGTATGACGTTATCTATCACCCCCTAGAAGTTTGATCCGAATATTTTGAAACACCTTGCATAGTAACCTCTCCCTTTCTTCTGATTGCTTGTACATTTGTAGGGCATTAGCCTGTATCCACCAAGATGAATCTCTTCAGTATCGATGTTTTCCATGCACTGTCTTGGTGCTTGGAAGTAATCTGCCGAAATTCTTCTTGTCCCTTCTTTTTATTTGTTTATTTATTTATTGTTTATTTAGCCTGACCAGATTAGGGCCTTAAGGCCCTCCGTTAGATCTGACGAGGAGCAACACATATTAAAGATATCACAAGATCTTTTAACATTTTAAATTTGTGTGGTACACAGCCTCAGAACAATTTGTTCTATTGGCTTTTTGCCAAATATCCACAGAAGGAAGACGTATTCCTGTCCAAATTGAACAGAGATGTATTGCCTTGTAAAATGAAGCTGAAAGCTTAAGATACGTGCATGAAAATGACTCAATGTTGAAACTGGCCCATGGCACAAATAATAAAAAGAATGCAGTCTACTTGTACCATGTTTTTATTCTGAAAGCGCATTACAAAACCTTGCACATAATTACAATAATAATGGGAATTTAGAAAGATACAGTTCAGATTAGCACATTTGAAGCCATATTTAATATTATCAGAAGCAGAATGGATGAAGAAAGTCGAGAAGATCGAAATGGCAGTACCCATTTCCGTTAGGAAAGAACAGAGTAGAAACGGAGAATTCAGTCGGTAAAGGACAGGGAAACGTTGTGACGGAGGCGTACTGGCCAGAGTGAGCTGCACAGAATGCAGAAGAAATGCATATTGTGCTAGAAGGTGGCCTACTAGGCGTCCATTTAAGTTTGGAAGGAGTTTAATTTCTCTGATATTTTGATAACGATTGTTCCACAGTCGTGTTCCTGATACAGAAAATAATTTAGAGAACATGGCAGTGCTATATGATGATAGAGAGAGAATTTTACTTCATTGAGAACGAATATTTCTGCTGCGCTGTTCAAACAGCAGAGTAAGAGTTGATGACAAATCAGAGGGAGAGCAATGATTGAGAAGATGAAAGAGCAAACACAGAATATGGTAGTTCCTACGCTTATCAGCACATAGCCATAATAATTGTTCGAAAACCGTGCGTCACAAATGGTTCGTACTCAAGCATTCGTAGCCAGTTATAGCCTGTGTGAGCTTTCGTACGCTAGTCCTTGGAGAATGGCAACACGACAGTCAAGTATGGGGAGTATTAGTGACTCTACGAGCTCCTTTTTTAAATTCGAAAGGAAATTCTTTTTTATATTAACGTAGTAAGTGACGCGATGTTGATACCTTCTTACAGACTGGACCATAATTTGGACTAGACTCAAACCACAACTGCAAAGTTATTTCCAAGCCTTTTGCTGTATGTGTATGAGAAGTTCATCTTTTTTGCTTTATTAATGAGACGTGATGATTTGATGGAGATACTAACTGATTTTTTTAAAATTATTTGTGGCTTTGTTCAAGATGCAGTAGCTAGGGGCTATAACTAATAGATCTAACTATATTCATTCTGCATGTCTAATGTAACGTTGAAGTTACCACAAAAGACCTAGGAAACAGAATGTAAAGCCTTGTGATATGTCGAATACTGCTTTGGTTAGACTGGATTCTTCTGGCAACTAGCCGTACAAATAAGCTCTTACCAGAAGCACTAAGATGGAAACCGTGCCGTTTATAAAGCGACCCAGTGAGGGGCGATGCATTAATCACATATATGTGTGAATGTAGCTCTCCTCTGAGGGACTTCCCAGAGATTATCATTTTCCACAGAACGCCTTTGCAGAGCTTATCATACCAACCAGGGAGTTGTACGATCTTTACACTAGTGTTAAGAAGTGTACATGTTATACTCAATTGTATACATAATGTAACTGTCTAAAATGCTTCTCGGACGCCTGTTATTAATACACTCCTGGAAATGGAAAAAAGAACACATTGACACCGGTGTGACAGACCCATCATACTTGCTCCGGACACTGCGAGAGGGCTGTACAAGCAATGATCACACGCACGGCACAGCGGACACACCAGGAACCGCGGTGTTGGCCGTCGAATGGCGCTAGCTGCGCAGCATTTGTGCACCGCCGCCGTCAGTGTCAGCCAGTTTGCCGTGGCATACGGAGCTCCATCGCAGTCTTTAACACTGGTAGCATGCCGCGACATCGTGGACGTGAACCGTATGTGCAGTTGACGGACTTTGAGCGAGGGCTTATAATGGGCATGCGGGAGGCCGGGTGGACGTACCGCCGAATTGCTCAACACGTGGGGCGTGAGGTCTCCACAGTACATCGATGTTGTCGCCAGTGGTCGGCGGAAGGTGCACGTGCCCGTCGACCTGCGACCGGACCGCAGCGACGCACGGATGCACGCCAAGACCGTAGGATCCTACGCAGTGCCGTAGGGGACCGCAACGCCACTTCCCAGCAAATTAGGGACACTGTTGCTCCTGGGGTATCGGCGAGGACCACTCGCAACCGTCTCCATGAAGCTGGGCTACGGTCCCGCACACCGTTAGGCCGTCTTCCGCTCACGCCCCAACATCGTGCAGCCCGCCTCCAGTGGTGTCGCGACAGGCGTGAATGGAGGGACGAATGGAGACGTGTCGTCTTCAGCGATGAGAGTCGCTTCTGCCTTGGTGCCAATGATGGTCGTATGCGTGTTTGGCGCCGTGCAGGTGAGCGCCACAATCAGGACTGCATACGACCGAGGCACACAGGGCCAACACCCGGCATCATGGTGTGGGGAGCGATCTCCTACACTGGCCGTACACCTCTGGAGTTCGTCGAGGGGACACTGAATAGTGCACGGTACATCCAAACCGTCATCGAACCCATCGTTCTACCATTCCTAGACCGGCAAGGGAACTTGCTGTTCCAACAGGACAATGCACGTCCGCATGTATTCCGTGCCACCCAACGTGCTCTAGAAGGTGTAAGTCAACTATCCTGGCCAGCAAGATCTCTGGATCTGTCCCCCATTGAGCATGTTTGGGACTGGATGAAGCGTCGTCTCACACGGTCTGCACGTCCAGCACGAACGCTGCTCCAACTGAGGCGCCAGGTGGAAATGGCATGGCAAGCCGTTCCACAGGACTACATCCAGCATCTCTACGATCGTCTCCATGGAGAATTGCAGCCTGCATTGCTGCGAAAGGTGGATATACACTGTACTAGTGCCGACATTGTGCATGCTCTGTTGCCTGTGTCTATGTGCCTGTGGTTGTGTCAGTGTGATCATGTGATGTATCTGACCCCAGGAATGTGTCAATAAAGTTTCCCCTTCCTGGGACAATGAATTCACGGTGTTCTTATTTCAATTTCCAGGAGTGTAGATAATTGTCTTTACCAAGATCTTTCCCCGAAGAACCTAAATCGCCATTGACGTCGCTGAGTTCCGCACTCGGCTGAAGTATACTAGTTTACTGGTATTCACTACCCAAAGAATTTAAGGACAAGTTCTGACATTTCCTCAATGACTGCAGTCCAGCATTATCACCGTCTTGCTCTACTTAAAATTTTCTTCCCACACTTAGCCGACGCCTTATTCTTTGTATTGTCGAACCGCTTGTGAACTTCTTAAATTATCGGCAGTCTCAAAAGCACTAAATCTAAATTGAGGCTATCAGATTTGTACTGCTACCTGAATATTTTCATTCACTGGAAAGGATCGACAGTAATCCCGTATTGTGGTTTCGTCTTAAGATTATTCTGCAGACTGAAGCTCGTAAATCTGCCAACTCTTCATGCGCTACTGCGAAACCAAATAGAAATGTGAAGGTAAGCTGCTCTTTCTCCAGTACCGAGGTCGCAGCTGAAAATAACCAGACCTCGAACGAATGCAGAAACGCACTTCTTGGGCCGTAACAGATCGGTGTAGCCAATACGAGAGTGTTACAGAAATGCTCAGAGAACTAAAATAGGAGCCCTCGGAAGAAAGACGGAGTAGTTTTCGCGAAACCCTGTTGCGTAAATTCAGAGAAACTGTGTTCCAAGAAGACTGTGAGAACATTGTGTTGTCACAATCGTACTATATATCCCGCGTACGATTCGTGAGAACATGAGAGATGAGGGCACGTACAGGGACACATATGCAGCCATTTTTCCCTCACTCAGAACCTGTGTGGACTAGGACAGAAAATCGATATATTGGTACGAAGTAACTGGCGACATGCTAGGTATAGTGGCTTTCGGAATATATCTGCAGATGTAAAACTAATTACCCCAATAATGCAAAAATGATTTCTAAAGAATAATTATTTAAATAAAAACTTAAACATAACATGTTTCTAAAACGGACTAAAAAGTATGAAATAATTTCTTCTAGCCCAACACAGATCTCTTAGGCCATACAGAGAGTTCTGAAAATTTTTGCTTATGAATTTGTAACAGCTATGAAAATTTTTGCAGAGTTTAGAATGCAACACAAATTGATGCATGAATAGTTCACCTCCTTAATATTATCTGTTGCATATGACGCACGTTTTTCGTTCTTAATTATTGGGAATCTCACTTCTTGCCGAATGGATGACTT
Source organism: Schistocerca gregaria (assembly GCF_023897955.1). Taxonomy (NCBI): domain Eukaryota; kingdom Metazoa; phylum Arthropoda; class Insecta; order Orthoptera; family Acrididae; genus Schistocerca; species Schistocerca gregaria. Next base: position 209,334,049 of record NC_064926.1, read on the forward strand.
CCCCAGCTATTGCTTCTATTCTTCGTTTAGCTTCTCTCAAGCTGTAATGCCGTTCGCACGTTGTCCTTCTGCGATGTAAGCCTCTGTTGTGACTTGTGCGGCATTCGCAACAGCAGTCTTCACGTTGAACTGTTGGCAAGATCTGTCATAATACTTAAAAACAATCTCCAATTCTAGGGATCTGAGGTTGAAGGTTTCATGTGGCGTGTGCTATCTCTGAAAATCTTCTGAAATTCGTTCTTAAACGTTACACAGATATATTGGCAGGAGAGCAGAATATGCAGATGATGGCGAAGAGCATTAATCTTTTCAAAATAAAGTTTATTTTAACAAAACAAGTAATTCAGACTATATGTGTACTTCTCGTTATTAGTGTTGAACGAAATTTTGTAAATCATGTATCAGTCATTAGTTTTAAGTAACACGGGAGATAAGGCATACGGACCAAAAACACAGGTAAGAAATAGTATGTATCATTAACGTTGTCTACACATTAATTCCACTGCAATACATAAGTATCTGCCGTACTTTTTCATTTGTATTGGAAACATGTGTTTTGTAAGAAAGTGGGCGTGCTGAAAATTAATGACTCTGGTGTTTTTATTCTGTTTGCAATATCCGTTGAACTATGACATGCCATCCATATTAAGCGGTCGACTTTACCACTTCGCTTACGCAAATTGTAACACTCTAATGCTAGAGCGCACCGAATAATTGCGTGTAACATGGCGGTGTGTAACGTAATTATGTCGGTGGTGAGAAACACCATGTTCTAATCTAGTTTCTAATCGCAGAAAACGTGCCTCCAATTGAAATGAATAGAATAATGAAAGCTGTGTACGGTGATGATTGTATCGGCATCAGTAATGTGTGACGTTTACTGGTATTCACTACCCAAGGAATTTAAGAACAAGTTCTGACATATCCTCACAGACCGCAGTCCAGCATTATCACCTTCTCGCTGTACTTACAACTTTCTTCCCACACTTCGTGCTCACCATTCTGACAGCGAAAACAAAAGAGTATCAATGGAGTTCCGCCAGAAAGGGTCACCGTCGCTAAAAAAAGTTCAATACCATGCAGTCAGTAGGTAAAGTCATGTTCATAGTGTTCCGCAATATTCAAGGTGTCGTGCTTTTGGAATTCAAACCTAAAGTCACCACCTTAAAATCTACAAGTACTGCAAGACCCTCAAAAAACTGAAAGCGCTAATTCGAAGAGTTCGTCCAACGCACAGCACGGCAATGCCAGATCACACACTAGCACTACCACATCTGCAACAGTCCGACGCCTTGGGTTCACTGCCATCGATGAACCTTCATACCGTCCCCACTTGCACCATCCACTTTTCATCTGATTCCAAAACTTTACTGTCCCTTCGAGGACTCCAGTTTGGCAGTGACGAAGCGGTGCAAGCAAAGGTCAAGTTGTGGCACTGTCAACAAAGTCAAGATTCTATAGTGAAGGGATCAACAAACTGGTCTCACGTTGGAAGAAATCTATTCGTCGCCAGGGTGACTATGTTGAGAAATAAATATGTAGACAGACGTAGAGTTTTAATAGGTTTGTTTTATTTAAAAAGTTGGAAGACTTTTCAACAGTCGTTAGCAAATATTCTTCTCTTCTCATGAAACTGTGGTACGTATTGCTTCTCGTTATACCTTTTGTAGACAAAGCATCTCATCGATAAGTTTAGCAAACCTATAACAGACATTAAAAAATCCGCTTGTTCTTGTTGTTCATTAATTCTTCAAACAAAAATATCTGAAAAACTTCGAAAGATTCTTTTTTGATTAATAGGATGAGTCTAATGTATTTTCTCACACTATTTTTGCAAAAATGCTTTGGAAAGAAACGCTTGGCTAAACACGCAGCTACGACTGTCTCAAGAACCAAGTGGCTGTGAAGAGCGGAAGCCAAGACTTGTTCTGTGGCTGACGAAGCCCGTCAATGACTTCGCAATAGCGAACAGTACAGAACGATTCTACGGCACATTCCCTTACTCATCAACGGAGATAGATATCTTTTAAAAACGTTTTCCAACCTTCATCGAAATACCGTACACTGCAGTGTATGGCCTACCAAGTAATGCAGGATAAGCTAAAAGCAACAACACTGTCTGCAATAACATTAGTAAATCTTCGTGTGTGTGTGCGTGTGTGTGTGTGTGTGTGTGTGTGTGTGTGTGTGTGTGTGTGTGTGTCTAAAGTGTGTGCGCGCGCTTCACTAATGGTGAGATTTCACAGTGACCATGACAAACAAGATAACGTAGAAGAAACTGATACTTTCAGCGAACGTTTATTTTACCGATGGTGCAATGTGAAATAATTATTTCAATAAAATACCTTTTAATAAAACATGTTCTTAAAACAGATTAAAAAGTATAAAATAATTTCTCTTAGCCACACACAGATTCATAACCCCATACAGCTAATCGTGAAAAATAGTGCTTGCGAATTTTTAATAACTACGACAATAGTTGTGAACAGAATAATTTATGCATGAATAGCTTACCTACGTCACTGAACAAAGGAGGAGGTGCCACATTTGTCAGGAACGGTTTTGATTTCAAGAATATTGATATTAAAAAATTTTGCTCCGGGCAGCACATAGAAGCTTGTGCGACAGAAGTAGCATTCCATAGGAAGTCCTTTACAATAGTAAATATATACTGAGCACCTTCAGGAAACTAACATCTTCATAAAAAAATCTGAAAGCTGTATTGTCTCATCTCACTGTAAAAATTAAATAAAATAAAAAATGAAAAAAACAAGGAAATAGTGATGACTGGTGATTTTAATGTGGGTTTATTGAAAAGCTCTGTCAGTGAACAATCATTGCAATCAGTATCACTGTCATTCAGTTTAATTCCTAATTTGAACTTTGAAACTAGGGTATGTAAATGCTCTAAGAGTGCTATTGGTAATATCTTTGTAGACAAATGTATGAAAAAATTCATATCACAGAACCATTAGTCAATGTGCTATCTGATCATGACACATGGTATCTTGTGTTTAATGTTGAAACTTGCCACGATAAAAAAACTATTAAGTCTGAGTACATGAGGATAATAAATCAGTCAGAAATTGAGAAATTTTGGAGACTGCTCAAAGACATGAATTGGATAGCTGTTTACAGTACTTCTGACACAAATAGGAATAATAATTAATAAAGTTACTTCCTCTTTTGAAAATTGTTTTCTCTAAAAGTTACTCAAATGAAACAGGAGTCTAAACTATGGATTACACAAGTAATAAAAATATCATGTGGGACATACAGAGACTGTATCTGCGATCTAGGAACAGCTATGATGTCACAATTGTAATGCATTGCAAAGAACACTGCAAAAAATTTGGAGCAAGTACCCCAGAAATCTATGCAGCTTTATTATGAGAAAAAGATCATTACATCAGGCAATAAAATAAAAACAATATGGGATATAGTGAAGACAGAGGTAGGTGAGGCAAAAAGGAAGAGGAACTAACAGCTCTAAAAGTAAATGAGACATTGGTAACAAGAGCAATTAGTGTTGCAAACCTCTTACACAAATACTTAGCTTCTATTCCTAACAGTTTGGGGTTATCAAGTTCAGTAAACAGTGCAATGATTATCTGAGACCAGCCTGTAAAAATCACTCCAGTAAGATGGAGATGATACATCTCCCAAAGAAGTAGCATCCATAATCAAATCCTTAAAATCTAAGTATTCTCGTGGTTATGATAATATATCTACGAATTTAATTAAAGAGCGCTCATGCGAGCTGAGTTCTATCTTAATTTATTTGTGTAATGAGTCTCTTATCAGTGGAACATTTTCAGACTGGCTGAAGCATACAGAAGATAAGCTTCTTTACAAGAAGGGGGATAAAGAGATACCATCAAACCATCGACCAGTTTCACATTTGTGGACTAATTCAAAATGTTGTGTTCATGTGTCTCCTTGAGTATCTGACTGCAAATAATATGTTATCCAAGTCACAGTTCGGGTTTCTTAAGAGTTCTGATCTAGAGAAAGCTATTTGTGCATACAGTGAGAATATACTTAATTCTTTAGATAACAAGTTAAAGGCTACTGACATTTTCTGTGACCTGTCAGAAGCCTTCGACTGTGTGAATTATAGTACTCTCTTAAGTAAATTAGAATGATGTCACTGGCAGTGCTGCGAAATGGTTTGCGTCTTATCTAACTAACAGGAAACAAATGGTGTCGTTGCAAAATACCTGTGCAGTAAGCAGTCGGTCTTCATCTGATTGGGACTTAATCACATGTGGTGTTCCTCGCAGTTCCATATTGGGACCACTACGTTTTCTTGTGTACATTAACGACCTCCTGTCTGTTAAAATGCCAGATGCTAAGTTTTTTTGTTTGCAGATGACACACACATTGCAATATGTAGCAAGACAAGTACAGATTTAGAAATAGTTGCTAATCAAATTTAAACTGACATTAATAAATGGTTTAAAGCTAATTCATTCTCATTAAAGTTTGAAAAGACACACTATTTGCGGTTAAGAACCTGTAAGAGATGTCCTTCCAGTATGTGTATAAAATATGAAGACATGCATATCATACAGGTTGACAGTGTTAAATTTCTGGGATTACAATTTGATAACAAATTCAGTTGGGAAGGGCATACCACAGAAATCCTGAAGCACATAAACAAGTCCGTATTTGCAGTGGGAATTTTCCAGATGTAGGAGATAGAAATATAAAAAAGCATACTTTGCTTACTTCCCTTCTACTATGTCTAACAGTCATATTCTGGGGTAACTTGTCAAACCAAGCAATAGTTTTTAGCGGACAAAAGGGTGTAATAAGACTCATTTGTTGTGTAAATTCAAGAACATCATGTAGAAACCTGTTCAAGGAACTTTATATTCTAAGCACTGCTTCTCAGTATATTTATTCCTTAATGAGACTTATGGCAAGTAATATATCTTTGTTTTCAGCCAATGGCCCAATACATTGTACCAAGACTAGAAACATGAACGATATACATAAAGACCTAAAATCAGTTACCTTGGTCCATAAAGGAGCCCAATATTCAGGAACACACATTTTCAATAATTTGCGAGGAATCATTAAAAACTTGGTTTCACATAAAGCCCTGTTTCAACAGAGTTTAAAACATTTTTTGATAGGCAACTCCTTCTACTCTATAGATGAATGTCTTAATAAGGAGTATTTGACCAACTTAAGTAAAAAATCTGGTAGATTTCAGTTTCTACAGCAGTTGGTCACAACAGTCAATATTAGGCATTTTGCATATGATAAATTCATTAACGGTGCATGATAATGTTTCAGTTTGACACTGTATTCATTCTGTAAACATTAGCAGTTCCAGTTTACTATAATGTATTTATCTATTTTGGCAATCTCCTGACAAATGATCTGGTTATTGAGTATTATATTTAGATGCTTTATGTTTTTCATGTTATGCTTTCTGACATGTTCTGCACCCATGAGAATCGTATCAGTTTTGGGTCTATGGAACGAAAACTGAACCTAATGCAGTCTAATGTAACTAACCGTTTTACTGCGCTGCAAAAGATATGAACCTGTTGCGTGATTGTTCTCAGCGACAGCTGTCCTCTTCGTCACTATTATCTAGTACACGCACCACAGCTTTTTCGTTCTAAGTCTTACAAGTATTGTCGTAGCTATTAAAATTCACAAGCAGAATTTTTCAGGAATATCTTTATGAGCTTCGGAATCTGTAAAAATTTTTGTAATTAAATAGTTACACTCTGCATTTTAACGTGTAGTGTGAAATTTTTCAATCGATTACAAACATTTTGATGATATTTGCAACACACACTAGTGGTAACTTTCAGGTTTATTTCAGCTTATATTGCTAACTTCTACATATATCTTGCAACAAAACCGAGGATGTAAAAATTGAAGAGAATCGAGTTCACACAAACGGTTACCTGCAATCGTTCTTACCACGAAAAATTCGCGACTGGAATAGGAAAAGGGATAAACAGCAGTACCCTTCACAATACCATGACACGAAAGCAAGATAACATAGAAAGATAACATACCATTGTCACCCAATTCTGAGCTATGTTGAAAGCTTCAACTCTGGAGCTCATCAGGAAGTTAGGTTGAAATGAGTTGCAAAATACAAGGGTTGGAACTTTAATAGTGGCAACTATCTATTTATATCTCGTACAAAATAGATACGTGTTTCAAAGTTTTACTGACCTTCAAAGCAGTCACCAGCATTGAGTATAACCCGTTGCGAGCGATGTAGAAGTCGCAGGATACCCCTATCAGTGCCAGTTGTGTTGACAGTTCGACGAATTTCTAACAGTTCTGATGCGAATGCCGTGAAGTGTTACCTTCAGTTTAGAAATCGAGTTGAACTTACGAGGGGTGAAGTTAGGAGAGTGCAGTAGGTGGTATAGCACTTAGCAGCTCCATCAGTGAAACAAATCAGTAACAGCTTGCTCTGTACGTGCTTGGGCATTGTCCGGCAAAATGATGGTCAGGTCCTGCAGAACGTTTCATCACTTCTGTCTCTACGCTGTTCATGTTTGGAATACAACCTACGACGAATCTATCATGAAGGAGATAAAAGGTAATTCGCCTGTTGAAGATTCTGATGATGACAGTAATGTGATAAGTGCGAATGCCCGTCCTCTGATGGAGCTAAGAGGTCAGTTGGAAACCATTCAGTAAGTAGCTTCTTCAATCCCCAGAGTTTAAGTGCAGCAATTGAATGCGTTAGAGAAGACAAAGACATTACTCACTAGAGAATCTTTAAGAAAATAGAAACAAAGGAAGTGAGTTTTTCTGTACACAAAAGTAAGATATTCTACAGGTACAGTATTAATAAATAAAGTGAACAAAATGTGTCAATAAAGTACTACAGTAATGTACTTCTCAGCCACGAAAACATGGCTCCTTGCTCCGTGTCACGATAAGAAAACACAAAACCTCACAACACCGAGCATTCGGGACGACGACGGTTTTACATGATTTCCCTAAATGGCTCCAGGCAAATGCCGGGCTGGTTCTGTTGAAAGTACACGGCCGACTTCCTTCCCTCTCCTTCCCTAATCCGATGAGACCAATGACCTCGCTGTTTGGTCTCTTCCCCCAAACAACCCCCAAGCCAACAAAACCACATTATAACAATAACTCTGGTACAACAATTTAATTTTCATGGTCCCATGAAATTCGTTATATCGAAGTTTTACTGTATTGTATTGTGGTCAAGTTCTGAGTTACGTTGAAAATTTCAAGTCTCTAGCTCATCGGGAAGTTAGTTGAAAATCTATTGCAAAGATTATATCGAACAGACAAGAATCAACCTCGTGTTAAAATCGCGCGAAATGAAAATAAAATTTTTCTTTTTATAATATAAAGTGTAATGCACTCATTGGAAAACTGTCTCCACAAACAAATTTGTTACACTGTCATTTAAAATCAATCTGTATTTGCAGGTATGAAATCGGCAAATCCAATATCTCGCTACCTGGCCAGGCACATCGACAAAATTGTGAAAATGTTGAAATATTAGAAGTACGGACGGGACTGAGTAGTTCGCCATGCGGTGAAAATGCTCCCGTGTGGAACAGGCATACTTAGTTCCTTCGCGGATACGTTGGTGTAGATTGGTTGTGTACTACAGTGACAATAATCAACACCCCATATTCTTCCAATCTCGGCTGTAAGCGAACCAAGACAATTTCTACCTGGTGAGGTATTTGAGCACAGCCCGTGACAGCGGGACAGTAGATTTCAGGGAAAGGTGAACTCGCTGAAAGGAGGAATTCACTGACGCGTCACAATCGGATCACTCGCAGTTCAGTGCTTCTCTGCGTGTTATTGGCATGGGATTTCATCTCTCCGCGTTATAAAATACTTATAAGACTTTCATCTGAGTTGTAGGTACTCTGGTAACTGTGTCCCATCATACAAACTTGCGTAACATAGTGAATATGATAAGTGAATAATTGTAAGCTGTGCTATTGACTATTAAATAGTTCCCAACGATTTTCACCACATTAAAGTAGTATAGCTAAATATATGTTTATTATGATCCGTTAAACACGATCCAAGAAAATGCCATAAATAACACAAAAATTTATTACATTTTTCTTGACCACCCTAAATAACTGTTTTCCCAGATGCAAATTACAAAATGTTTCAAGCAAAAGTTCTTCAGCCGTCAGGGGGACATCAATCACCATGATTGCCTTCGTTGTAGCTTTGTTTTTTACAAAGATATGAACAGCGGTATCACTTTTTTAAATGCACCCTGTATTTTTTGTTCGGTAATTCATTTCCTGTCCTAAAGACCTATTCAAAAATGTATCACAGTGTACCATTCACTGAACAATAACGTTATTAATTACATAACTCAACACTGACTTTGAGCCTGGGATCACAAACTCTTCCACTTGCTGGAGTTGTCAGAAAACAAATGAAAACCAAGTAAAAACATATTACAAAATTGACTTTGACTCTCCTGTACCATTGCCCACGAGTAGAACATTCAAAGGTGCTCAAAGTGGTGACCCTGGACACCGATACACTGGTGCACCCGTTGAATGAAAGAATTGTTTACTGCTTTCTGTGTTGCCTGCTGAAGAGAATTACAAGCAAGCACCAGGCAATCTTGCATGTCCTCTGGAGTTGTTGAAATATCGCGATAGACAACGTCTTTAATGCATCCCCAAAGAAAAAAGTGCAGAGGATTTAAATCAGGAGACCTAGCAGACCAAGTAACTGATCCTATTCGATCATTCCATCTGGCAGGATACCTTCGGTTCAGAATAAGACGTGCACGCAAGGCATTATGTGCTGGACATCCATACTATTGATACTACATAAGCATTCTGGTTCTTAGCGGCCATTCATGCAGAAGAGGAGGAAGAATTCGTTCTAGGAAGCTGGCATACGCTGTGCCATTTAGACAACTATTGATGAAATAAGGGCCAATAACTGTAGTATCAAGTAGCCCACACCAGACGTTAAGTCTCCATTGACGCTGATGTTCCACCTGTCTAAGCCATTATGGGTTGTCGCTGGACCAATAATGATTATTCATTGTATTTACCTGTCCTCTGAGAAGGAACATTCATCGGTAAATAGAACATTGGAGAAGAAGTCCGGGTTGGCGAGGATTTGCTGCTGTGCCCACTGATAGCACTGCACACGATTCTGGAAATAATTCCCATGCAATTGTTGACGTAGGTGTACATAGTAAGGATGGAACAGGCGATGTGTAAGAATACGATGTACACTGGTTTTAGGAATGCCAATCTCGTGTTCAAGCTGTCGTGTGTTCAGATGTGGATCCATAGCAACGGAAGCGAGAACAGTAACTTCGGCAGCTTTGGCTGTGCGTGGCTACGACGATTGCGTTGTCGTGGGTTGAAACTTACAGTTTCCTGAAGCGTCGCAATAAGACGAGAAAACACCCGTCGGGAAGGTGGATTCCTGTCAGGATATCGCCCCGTGTGTAGCATTTCGCCTACCTTCAACAACAACAATAAAAGAAACGTCATGTCGAAGCAGTTTGTAGGAAGGACAGCCTTTACTGTATGCCTACTCTACACAACAGTATTTAAAAGGACTAAATTACTGTAGTAAATGTACCCGTACATGAGAAAACAGTATTGCCATTACTGTTCTGTTAACTTACATTCCCCAAAGATGAGTAGCACTTTCACCTTCTCTTCGTTGGTATACATTCTAATCACACAACTTTTCAACTGACGATGGTTGACGAATGACGGGTGCGCATTCTACTTATGTTTACATTTGTCGCCTTTCAATGTCAGTAGGTGGATGTGTTCCATTAGCCCGAGTACCTGCACTACGAAGCGTCAACGTCAATGCTGTGTTATGTAATTAATAACGTTGTGTTTCAGTGAAAGGTACAATGTGATACATTTGTGAATCGGTCTTTAGGAGAGGAAATGATTTACCGAACAAAAAAATGCAGGCTGCCATTTTAAAAAGTCATACCGCTGTTCATATCTTTGTAAAAAAACAAAGCTACCACGAAGGCAGTCATGATGATTGCTGTCCCCCTGATGGCTAAAGAACTTTTGCTTGAAAGATTTTGTAGTTTACCTCTGGACAAACAGTTATTTAGGGTGGCTACGAAGTCTTTTGCGACGTATTTCTTGAATAAAAATCTCTCGGTGTACATGCCGCGTCAATTCAAGGTAAAACTCCAAGCTTTCGACCACTACCTCCATGGTCTTCGTCAGGGCTAAAACTTAATGTCGTGAACTAGCGAGGCTCCCACTTTTATATGCAAAGGACGGCTTCTGATTGGATTCTAATTGCACTCTTTCAACACTTGGAAAAGTGCACTGGACAAAGAAAAGTCGCAGAGAAAAGCTTCCCGCACTTTACCTCCTGATTCAAGGGATGGCGCTGCAAGCAACGCGGGATAGAAACTACATCTATAGAAGTAGAGGGCACCACGTAACTATGCCCCATAGCGCTGTTGCTATGACGTATTCCAGCCAATCAGAAGCCGTCCTTTGCATATAAAAGTGGGAGCCTCGCTAGTTCACAACAGTCAGTTTTAGCCCTGTCGACAACCATGTAGGTAGTGGTCGAAATCTTGGAATTTTACCCTGAATTGACGCGTCATGTACACCGAGAAATTTTTATTCAGTTATTTAGAGTGGTCAAGATAAATGGGACACCCTGTATACAGGGTGGTTCATTGAACGTGACCGATCCAAATATCTCACGAAATAAGCGTCAAACGAAAAAACTACAAAGAACGAAACTTGTCTAGCTTGAAGGGGGAAACCAGATGGCGCTATGGTTGGCGCGCTAGATGGCGCTGCCATAGGTTAAACGGATATCAACTGCATTTTTAAAAAATAGGAACCCCTGTTTTTATTCCATATTCGCGTAGTACGTAAAGAAATATGAATGGTTTAGTTGGACCACTTTTTTCGGTTTGTGGTAGATGGCGCTGTAATAGTCACAAACATATGGCTCACAATCTTAGACGAACAGTTGGTAAGAGGCTGGTTTTTTAAATTAAAATACAGAACGTAGGTAGGTTTGAAGATTTTATTTCGGTTTTTCCAATGTGATACATGTACCGTTCTGAACTTATCATTTCTGAGAAAGCATACTATTACAGCGTGATTACCTGTAAATACCACATTAATGCAATAAATGCTCAAAATGATGTCAGTCAACCTCAATGCATTTGGCTATACGTGTAACGATATTCTTCTCAACAGCGAGTAGTTCGCCTTCCGTAATGTTCGCACATGCATTGACAATGCGCTGACGCATGTTGTCAGGCGTTGTCGGTGGATCACGATAGCAAATATCCTTCAACTTTCCCCACAGAAAGGAATCCGGGGACGTCAGATCCGGTGAACGTGCGGGCCATGGTATGGTGCTTCGACGACCAATCCACCTGTCATGAAATATGTTATTCAATACCGCTTCAACCGCACGCGAGCTATGTGCCGGACATGCATCATGTTGGAAGTACACCGCCATTCTGTCATGCAGTGAAACATCTTCTAGTAACATCGGTAGAACATTACGCAGGAAATCAGCATACATTGCACCATTTAGATTGCCATCGATAAAATGGGGGCCAATTATCCTTCCTACCATAATGCCGCACCATACATTATTAAACCGCCAAGGTCGCTCATGTTCCACTTGTCGCAACCATCGTGGATTTTCCGTTGTCTAATAGTCAATAGTGCATATTATACCGGTTTACGTTAACGGTGTTGGTGAATTACGCTTCGTCGCTAAAAAGAACGCGTGCAAAAATATCTGTCATCGTCCTGTAATTTCTCTTGTGCCCAGTGGCAGAAATGTACACGACGTTCAGAGTCTTCGCCATGCAATTCCTGGTGCATAGAAATATGGTACGGGTGCAATCGATGTTGATGTAGCATTCTCAACGCCAACGCTTTTGAGATTCCCGATTCTCGCGCAATTTGTCTGCTTCTGATGTGTGGATTAGCCGCGACAGCAGCTAAAACACGTACTTGGGCGCCATCATTTGTTTCATGTCGTGGTTGACGTTTCACACGTGGCTGAATACTTCCTGTGTCCTTAGATAACGTAACTATCCCGAGAACGGTCCGACACTTGGATGATGTCGTTCAGGATATCGAACAGCATACTTAGCACATACCCTTTTGCGAATTTTGATCGGAATAGCCATACATTAACACGGTTCGTCCTTTCCCGCAATTGGTAAACGGTCCATTTTGACTCTGGTAATGTATCACGAAGCAAATACCGTCCACACTGGCGGAATGTTGCGAGATACCACGTACTTATACGTTTGTGACTATTACAGCGCCATCTATCACAAAAGCGAAAAAAAGTGGGCCAACTAAAACATTCATATATCTTTACGTACTACGCGAATGTGCAATAAAAATGGGGGTTCCTATTTTTAAAAAAAGCAGTTGATATCCGTTTGAGGTGTGGCAGCGCCATCTAGCGGGCCAACCATAGCGCCATCTGGTTTCCCCCTTCAAGTTAGACGAGTGTCGTTCCTTGTAGTGTTTTCGTTTGATGCGTATTTCGTGAGATATGTGGCCCGGTCACGATCAGTGGACCACCATGTATATATACAGGCGTGCAATACTTAAAACGGAAGTAACTGTTGCAGTATATGTCGCTGCCCAAAAAGTTAGCTCGATGAAACTTGGACCATACATAGACATAACTGCTACAGTATGGTACAGAAGCTAACTGAAAGGAATACGCTATGAGACGAACAGAAAAGACACTCCTGTTTAAAGACAATACTTACACCGCAGAAATCGGATTCATTACAAACGACGGGTCGTGGTTGTTAATAAGTTGTGTGATAGCGACGAACAGCATCACATGCTCTGTCACGTGTTCCCTCGCTGACTACAAAGTTGTAAGGGGTTCTTGTGGTATGACGTCCGATTTCTCCAGCAGGATGGTTAGTAATCGTTGGATCGTAATTCGTGCAGGTGGACGTGCTACAAAACGTTTCTCCATCGCATCAAACACGTATTCGACATGATTTAACTTGAGGCAGAAAAGCCAGTTTGCGAAAAATCCTCTCGTTCGAAGAACTTCTCCATCTGCAATGCTGGATGCAGTCACACACAGTCATCCACTAAAGTGAAGTACTCTTGGCAGTAACGTTGACTGCTGAGTGTGCCGCGTTCAGAGATTAGGTCAGTACGTCCATGCAACATTATGTCTCCCCCCACGACCTATATCTGTATTTACATACTCAGCACGCCACCGTACGGTCCGTGGCGGAGAGTATCCTGTATCACTACTAGTTTCCTGTTCCACTCGTAAATACAGCGAGGGAAAAGCGGCTGTCTATATGCCTCCGTATGAAACCTAATTTCTCGTAACTCATTTTCGTGTATGTTGGCTGTGGCAGAATCGTTCGGCAGTCAGCTTCAAATTCAGGTTCTATGAATTTCTTCAACAGTGTTTCTCAAAAAGAACGTCGCCTTCCCCCCAGAGATCCCCGTTTGAGTCTCCAAAGCATCTCCGCAACACTTTGGTGTTGTTAAACCTACTGGTAACAACTCTAGCAGCCCGCCTATGAATTGCTTCGATGTCTTCCATCAGTCCGACCCGATATGGATCACAAGCACTTGAGCAGTACTCAAGATTAGGTCGCACCAATGCCCTATATGGGCTGTCCTTCACAGATGAACACACTTTTCCGAAATCCTCCCAACAAACGGAAAGCGACCATACGCCTTCACTGCCGCCGTCCTCACATACTCGCTTTACTTCTACTAAGAACGCTACGAACAGGTATTTAAACGACTTAACCGCGTGAAGCAGGATATTACTAATGTTGTATGCGAACATTAGGGGTTAGCTTTTCTTACTCATCCGCATCAGCTTACATTTTTCTATATGTACAGCTGCCATTCATCACACCAACTAGAAATTGTATCCTCCTACAGTCGCTCAACTTCCACAACTTAATGTGCAACAAAGCAGCATCAGCAAACAACCGCAAAGTGGTGCCCACTCTGTGTGCAGATTATTTGTGTACGTCAAAACTGTTTTGAACCAGAACCTGTACAGAAAATCGGAACAGAAATCAACAAAAAAACCATCATTTCCGCCTTTTTATTGCTCACGAAAACCACACATTTCATGTTTTACTAACATACAGCGAGACATTCAGGGGTGGTGGTCCACATTCCTGTACACACCGGTACCTCTAATACCCAGTAGCACGTACTCTTCCATTGATGCATGCCTGTATTCGTCGTGGCATACTATCAACAAGTTCATCAAGGCACTGTTGGTCCAGACGGTCCCACTCTAAAACGGTGATTCGGCGTAGATCCCTCAGAGTGGTTGGTGGGTCACGTCGTCCATAAAGAGCCCTTTTCTATCCATTCCAGGCGTGTTTGATAGGGTTTATGTCTGGAGAACATGCTGGCCACTCTACTCAAGCGATGTCGTTATCATGAAGGAAGTCATTCACAAGATGTGCACGATGGGGGCACGAATTGTCGTCCATGAAGACGAATGCCTCGCTAGTATGTTGCCGATATGGTTGCTCTATCAGTCGGAGGAGAGCATTCACGTATCGTACAGCCGTTACGGCGCCTTCCATGATCACCAGCGGCGCATGTCGGCCCACATAATGCCACCCCAAAACCACCTCGTTGCTGCACTCGCTGGACAGGTGTGTAAGGCGTTCTGCCTGACTGGGTTGCCTCCAAACACGGCTCCGACGAATGTCTGGTTAAAGGCATAAGCGACACTCATCGGTGAAGAGAACGTGATGTCATTCCTGAGCGGTCCATTCGGCGTGTTGATGGGCCCATCTGTACCGCGCTGCTTGGTGTCGTGGTTGCAAAGATGGACCTAACCATGGGCGTCGTGAATGAAGTTGCGCATCATGCAGCCTATTGCGCACAGTTTGAGTCGTAACACGACGTCCTGTGGCTACATGAAAAGCATAGTTCAACATGGTGGCGTTGCTGTCAGAGTTTCTCGGAGCCCTTGAGCGGCAAGAGTGAGGCATGTCATAGACAGTTCCTGTCTCTCTGTATCTCTTCCATGTCCGAACAACATCGCTTTGGTTCAATCTGAGACGCCTGGACACTTCCCTTGTTAAGAGCCCTTCTGGTACAAAGTAACATTGCGGTCGCGATTTAACCTCGGTATTGACCGTCCAGGTATGGCTGAACTGCAGACAATATGAGCCGTGTCACTCCTTCCTGGTGGAACGACTGGAACTGATCGGCTGTCGCACCCCCTCCGTGTTATAGGCTTTGTTCATGCGTGGTTGTTTACATCTTTGGGCGGGTTTAGCGTCATCTCAAATCAAATGGTTCAAGTGGCTCTGAGCATTACAGGACTTAACATCTATGGTCATCAGTCCCCTAGAACGTAGAACTACTTACACCTAACTGAACTAAGGACAGCACACAACTTTAGCGACATCTCTGAGCAGTCAAAGGGACTGTGTCTCTGATCCAATATGCACTGTCTACGTCTATCTTCCTGAGTTCTGTGAACCGGGCTGATGCAAAAATTTTTTGATGTGTGTATATAGACAAAGAATAGCGGACCTATCACACTTCCCTGGTCACTCCTGACGATAACCTGTCTCTGATGAGCACTCGCCTTCGAGGACGACGTACTATGTTCTATTAATTAACATGGCTTCGAACCACTCATAAACGTGCGAACTTATTCCATCTTCGTTAACAGTCTGCAGTGGGGCACAGTGTGGAATGCTTTTGGGAAATCTAGAAGTATGGAGTCAGTCTGCTACCCTTCATCCATAGCTAGCGTGACAAAAAGTTAAGCTGAATTTCTCACGAGTGATGCTTTCTAAAACCGTGCTGATTCATGGACAGAAGATTCTTCGCCTCAAGGAAATTTATTGTATTCGAATCGCAATATATTCAAGAATACAGGAGTAAATCGATGTTAAAGATGCTGATCAGTAATTTTGCTGATCCGTTCCTTTACCCTTCTTATGTACAGGAGTCATTTGCGCTTTTTTCTGGACGCTTGCGGCTTGGCGCTGTTCGAGAGATTAGTGATGAACGCAAGGTGGGCTAGAAGCCAGTGCCACAGAGTACTTGTAGAGTCCTGTACCATTTGGCTCGTGTCCTATTTCTACAACACAACTGTACATATGTGTTAACATGGTTCTTTATTTACATTAGCAGGTAGCTACTTATCTTTAAGAAAGTCCATGTGTTGTGGTACAGCCGGCCGGTGTGGCCGAGCGGTTCTAGGCGCTTCAGTCTGGAACCGCGGGACCGCTACGGTCGCAGGTTCGAATCCTGCCTCGGGCATGGATGTGTGTGATGTCCTTAGGTTAGCTAGGTTTAAGTAGTTCTAGGGGACTGATGAGCTCTAAGTCGCATTGTGCTTGAACCATTTGTTGTAGTACAAGCTCTTCAGTTAACAGTCCACATTAGCCTCACTGCTGGTGAAGCACAAGTCCCGCTATAAACACTGCTCCAGTCGCTATACACTCTTGTAGCCGGTGATGTGAAATGACAGACGCCAACTAGGAAAGTGACTGAGCTAGTGACTGAGAGACTGAGCTAGTGAGTGAGACTGAGAATGAGCTCTGAGCCCTCTGGTCCGCAGCGGGGATGTGAATACTTGCGGTCGAGAGGGCGTTGGCGGTGTGTTGCTTGCAAGTCTGTCATTGGTCTCTCTCCTGATAGACGCTCTTGATCCCGTGCCTGCTATCGATTTCCTTGCTACATCTTTGCCAACCGGTGTGCTGGCGAAAGCTTAAGCCAGCATAGCACTCTTTGTAATACTGAATCCAGTTTCCATATGGACTGTCACTCATTTTCTAGTCTTTCACTTATTTCTCTATATCAGAGATGCTTGTTACTACGTTGCCCATGCTGGAGCCTGTTCGATGGTCAAACGACGGTATGTCTGTGTGATACACCTCTAGGAACGATTTCTTAAAGGCGAAACATGAAACTTTCGTTTTGCTGTTTTCAACTGCCATAACAGACTCGTTGCCAAAGTGTCTGGATGGACGCCTTAGACCCGCTTGGTGTTTTATGTAGGACCATAACACTTGGACCATCAAAACTGTCATTTTTGACTATGCTGGACATACCCTCACATGGCGAGAGGTGGGAATACGTAATTCCCGGTATCAGCGACACCTTCTTCGAGCACGTCTGGCGCCCTGTGCACTGTGTGCCACTCACAGCTATACGGGGTACACGGGAAGGACAGGTCATGGCGCGTTCGTCACAGCACGTGACGCTGCAGGTTTTATGAGTGTCAGCATCCGTCTCCGGTGGGAAGCGAGTAACTATTCCGCGCAAGTTTAATAATTTGACTGCCCGTTTAAATGACTCGATTGCACATGACGTGGCTATGGCCTTTAGTGGGCCCTTTTTCAAGTACAGATTGAATTTCCATGGATCCTGCTCGGAGCTGAGCGTTCGCGAAGCGTGGACGACAAGCTGACTAGTATCACGTCACAAGTACGTAGCGAGGCCCGTATTTCTCGTGGGCCCAGCAGCTATGAGGAGACAGCCGGCCGCTGTGATCGAGCGATTCTAGGCGCTGCAGTCTGGAACCGCGCTGCTGCCACGGTCGCAACGTCGAATCCTGCCTCGGGCATGGATGAGTGTGATGTCCTTAGGTTAGTTAGGTTTGAGTAGTTCTAAGTCTAGGGGACTGATGACCTCAGATGTTAAGTCGGATAGTGCTCAGCCATTTGAGCCATATGAGCCACATGCTTTAAGCCACATGCCAGCGGGCCGCCGGGCGAACTCGCTCTTACATCGTTCGCCGCGCCACGCCACCAGTGGACGCTAAATTCACACGGCCTCACTGTCTGCGATTCTGATCGGCTGACGCGTCTTCTTAAGCAGTCAGCACAGACTCAGCGAACTCGCTGACTTTGCTGGTACGAAAGTCTGCAGTGAGGACATTACATCGACATACCACGTTGCTACTAAACCTTACTGGATGTGAGTACTTAATACAATGAAGCGCCAAAGAAACTGGTATAGGCATGCGTATTTAATTACAGAGATATGTAAACAGGCAGAATACGGCGCTGCAGTCGGAAGTGCCTACACAAGACAAGAAGTGTCTGGCGCAGTGTTAGATCGGTTACTGCTGCTACAATGGCAGGTTATCAAGATTTAAGTGAGTTTGAACATGATGTTACAGTCGGAGCATGAGTGATGGGACACAGCATCTCCGAGATAGAGATGAAGTGGGGATTTTACCGTACGACCATTTCACGAGCCTACCGTGAACATCAGGAATCTGGTAAAATATCAAATCTCAGACACCGCTACGGCCGGAAAAAACATGCTGCAAGAACGGCACCAACGACGACTGAAGAGAATCGTTCAGCGTGACAGAAGCGCAAGTCTTCCGAAAGTTGCTGCAGATTTCAATGCTGGCCATCAGCAAGCATCAGCGTGCGAACCATTCAAGGAAACATCATCGATATAGGCTTTCAGAGCCGAACCTCCACTAGTGTACTCTTGATGACTGCATGACACAAAGCTTTACGCCACGCGTGGGCCCGTCAACACCAACATTGGAGTGTTGATGACTGGAAACAGGTTGCCTGGTCAGACGAGTCCCGTTTCAAATTGTATCGAGCAGATGGACGTGTACGGGTATGGAGACAACCTTATGAATCCTTGTACCCTGCATGTTGGCAGGGGACTGTTCAAGCTGGTGGAGGTTCCGTAATGGTGTGAGACGTGTGTAGTTGGAGTGATGTGGTACCCCTGATACGTCTAGATACGACTCTGATAGGTGACACGAACGTAAGCATCCTGTTTGATCACCCCCATCCAATCATGTCCATTGTGCATTGCAACGGGCTTGGGCAATTCCAGCAGGACTGTGTGACACCCGAAACGTCCAGAATTGCTACAGAGTGATTCCAGGAACACTCTTCTGAGTTTAAACACTTCCCCTGGGGACCAAACTCGACATTAACATTATTGAGTATGTCTGGAATGCTTTGCAACGTGCTGTTCAGAAGAGATCTCCACCCTCACGTACTCTTACGGATTTATGGACAGCCCTGCAGGCTTCATGGCGTCAGTTGCCACCAGCACTACTCCAGATATTAGTCGAGTCCATGTCATGTTGTGTTGCGGCACTTCTGCGTGCTCGCAGGGGCCCTACACGACATTAGGCAGTTTCTTTTGCTCTTCAGTGTATGTTTTTATCAGCATTCAAGACTATTTGTCTCTATTAAGAACTTCACTTTTATAAAAGTGAGCGCCATGGAAGGACCTACAGCGCTTCAAAGTTGTGTGTACCTCAATTATTAAGTGCACTTATAGTAAATAAAACTATTAATTTGTTATCTTTTTGTAGCATTCTGACTGTATCTATTAGCCAGCACCAACACTGATGTTTCGTCATGCAATCAGGAATATTGTCAAAGATAATAGTGCAGGTGGTCCAGGTCCAGGTCTTACCGCCCCGTGGTTCTGGCCCACTGGGATGCACTTTCTTCACTGACCCTATCGTTCCATTCATGCATCCAAACATTAACCTTAGTGATGTCATTCCACAGATAATAAACCAGACAAGTACTAAATCGGGCCTAGCAAAGAATGGTTCAAATGGCTCTGAGCACAATAGGACTTAACGTATATGGTCATCAGTCCCCTAGAATGTAGAACTACTTAAACCTAACTAACGTAAGGACATCACACTACACCTATTCGTCACGAGGCAGAGAAAATCCCTGACTCCGCCGGGAATCAAACCCAGGCGCGGGAAGTCGGTCCTAGCAGATAGTCAACTCGGGACGAAGAAGCTGGGGAATATTTTCTCATCCAGAGATTGCATATTAACTTAAACGCCACCAGACATGAATCCCGATAAAATTTTGCTGTATGTGTGTTATTACGCTCCATTTTAGTTCCATACAATTCACGCGCCACGTATCAGTTAGTATTAAGTGATAATCTCGTTTCACTTATATGCTAGTGAACATACTATGAAGTGAACGTTGGCTGTGGGAGATCGGTACCACATCTCGATTTTCTATACGACTCGTAAGTCCTGTTCTAGCATTTATGATGTGCTTCTTCGCTGTTTAGAACGGTTTTCCGGGTTGGCTAAATGGTTCAAATGGCTCTGAGCACTATGGGACTTAACTTTTAAGGTCATCAGTCCCCTAGAACTTAGAACTACTTAAACCTAACTAACCTAAGGACATCACACACATCCATGCCCGAGGCAGGATTCGAACCTGCGACCATAGTGGTCGAGCGGTTCCAGGCTGTAGCGCCTAGAACTGCTCGTCCACCACGGCCGGCGGTTTTCCGGGTGACTCGTCAAGGAGTGTGTGAGTAAGGCATCCTTGAAGAGATTCCATCAAGCGTTTTGAGCCAATCCTTGGAGGAAGATCTAAATGAGCCGCATATACGGGGAGGAGGAGGAGATTAATGTTTAACGTCCAGTCTAGAACGAGGTCATTAGAGACGGAGAACAAGCTCGGGCAAAGAGAAAGATGGGAAAGGAAATCGGCCGTGACCTTTCAAAGAAACCATTCCGGCACTTGCCTGAAGCAGTTTAGGAAAATTACGGAATACCTAAGCGCTGGACGCGGGTTTTAGCAGACGTCCTAACGAATGCGAGGAGACGGGAGACGCATATACACTACGTGATGAAAAGCATCCTGACATCTGGCTGAAAATTACTTATAAGTTCGTGGTGCTCTCCATCGGTAATGCTGGAATTCAGTATGGTGTTGACCCACCCTTAACCTCGATCACAGCTTTCACTCTCGTAGGCATACGTTCAATGAGGTGCTGGAAGGTTTCCTGGGGAATGGCAGCCCATTCTTCACGGAGTACTGCACTGAGGAGAGGTATCGATGTCGGTCGGTGAGGCCTGGCACGAAGTCGCCGTTCCAAAACATTCCAAAGATGTTCTATAAGATTCAGGTCAGGACTCTGTACTCTGTACAGGCCAGTCCATTAGAGCGATGTTATTTTCATGTAGCCTCTCCGCCATTATGAAGAGGTGCTCCTTCGCGTTGAAAGATGCAATCGCCATCCCCGAATTGCTCTTCAACAGTGGGAAGCAAGAAGGTGCTTAAAACATCAATGCAGGCCTGTGCTGTGATAGTGCCAGATGACGTTCCGTGCATTCGCCGTACCCACACCCTGCCATCGGATCGCCACACTGTGTACCGTGATTCGTCACCCCACACAACGTTTTTCCACTGTTCAATCGTCAAATGTTTACGTTCCTTATACAAAGTGAGACGACGTTTTGGATTTACCGGCGTTATGTGTGGCTTATGAGCAGCCGCTCGATCATGAAATCCAAGTTTTCTCACCTCCCGCCTAACTGTCATAGTTCTTGCAGTGGATCCTGATGCAGTTTGGAATTCCTGTATGATGGTCCAGATAGATGTCTGCCTATAACTCATTACGACACTCTTCAACTTTTGCCACTCTGTCCGGAACCGTGCGACTGCTACGGTCGCAGGTTCGAATCCTGCCTCGGGCATGGATGTGTGTGATGTCCCTAGGTTAGTTAGATTTATGTAGTTCTAAGTTCTAGGGGACTAATGATGACAGCAGTTGAGTCCCATAGTGCTCAGAGCCATTTGAACCATTTTTTTTTGTTGCCACTCTGTGTCAGTCAACAGACGAGGTCGGTCTGTTCACTTTAGGGCTCTACGTGTCCCTTCACGTTTCCACTTCATTATCACATCGGAAACAGTGGACGTAGGGATGTTTAGGATGTGGAAATCTCGCGTACAGACGTATGACACAAGTGACACCCAATCATCTGACCACGTTCGAAGTCCGTGAGTTCTGTGGAGCGCCACGTTCTGCCCTATCACGATGTATAATGACCACCGAGGTCTCTGATATGTAGTGCGTGGCACTAGGTGTCAGCACAATGCACCTAATATGAAGAACGTATGTTTTTGGGGGTTTCCGGATACTTTTGATCACATAGTGTACAATAAACCGGATATATACGAATAGGACTCGCGTTCTGAAGGTTTCGTATTAATATAATTATGTATATGGATAATTTACCTATGAGTTTTGACGAGTCAATTTTTTACACTACGGGTACTTAGGGGACCTTAGTGTTTGACATAACTTTCGGCTGGATACGTCAACCCGTTGCTGAGAAAAAGGGGTCTTAACAAACAGCCAGAGATACTGACAAATAGATAGACGGAAAACAAAATAATTCTTTAAATCTGGCGTCCTTACACTCATCACCGCTCTAGATGGCCTAGGCATCGTTTTCACAGCGGCAGGTGACGTCACTTCTTTGTAACTCCGCAAATTAACACGAAATGTTTGCAAATTACACTAACTATCCTAATATCCTCGTGAATCACTCTGCCTATTACTGAAAACCCGATCAAAATCCCTACAGTAGTTCCTCAGATTTTTGACAGATTACGAATGCAGTGCAAGTTTGTGGTGGCAAAAGCATATTTTTGTGATATAATTACAAATTAGAATTTTACTGATTTTCTTTACATTACTTGTACTATGAAACCTCGCTTCTTGCTAAAGTCCGTGATTTTAGGTCAACGGCAAGTGCCCTGTATGTTTTGATGAGTGAGGTTGCTACCATCTCTTCGGATTGCTGTGACATGACGCTGTGCTGATAGTATTACAGATGAATTTCAATCTTATACCACTACCCATTCCTGAGAATAAAGGGTCTTAACAGTCGGTCATACAGCCAGACAAACAGATAACGAAGAGATGTCGTAGTGATTTAGTTTTAACCGACTGAAGTTGGTTCAAATGGTTCAAATGGCTCTGAGCACTATGCGACTTAACTTCTGAGGTCATCAGTCGCCTAGAACTTAGAACTAATTAAACCTTACTAACCTAAGGACATCACACACATCCATGCCCAAGGCAGGATTCGAACCAGCGACCGCAGCGGTCGCTCGGCTCCAGACCCGACTGAAGTATGGAACCCCAAAAATTAATGCAAAAACTGCGCAAAAAGATGAAAAGTAATCGAAATTCACAATAAAAGTGTTTGCAGAGGCTCGACACAAAAGTGGCGTACAAACAACAATAATATCAGGTGTAGAAAGCCTTTAAAAAATTCCGACGTATCATTAAATCTCATTTTGGCTGATATTTGTGGAGTCTGTCACCATTTGGTGATAGTGCACAGAGGTGGAGCACAGTGCCACCTGTCGAGGACTAGCATAATTTTGAGGCCTACAAAGGTAATAGGAGCAACCGTTTAAATTCCCGTTTATGTTACAAATTCTGTATTTAGATGCATCAGTAGATTCCGTAGCAGAGTTGAGACTATTTTCGTTAAAATATCTGCATGTAATAGAAGACAGTGATCCGAAATACCCATTTTAGATACAGTCTGATATGGCGCGCGCCGCTTTCCTGTGATCTTGTGTAGAGCGCGCACTATAATTATAATTATAGTTCGCTGTCCTGGTGCGGGTGTCGCTCCGGTGTCGATTTGCTATTACGTCGCTGGCGTGTGTTCGCGGTGGGCGACGGAAAGCGAGAGGGTAGACGGTTTTCCGGGTACTGCACGGAACGTAAAATTCGCTCTGCCGAACCTGCTAGTGCCTAGCGCTAAGGTAGTTGCGCCTCGCAGCATGAGCAGAGTGGTCTGGGGCGGAGGCGACTCGCCGCTGTGCTGGCCATGCGGTGGTGATTAATTGGAGTCGGCGTACTTGTTCTGCCTGCCTATCTGATGTGGAGGTCCGGTGGGGTCCTGTGATACTGTGGCTCAGAGACAACTAGTTGCTGAATTATGGAGTCGTCTGCCAGGTGAGGGTGTGGGTTCGGTTGGCTGCTCAGATTTTCCGCTGGAGGCTCCAGCAGCGGTTTCTGGACTTCATTTTGATGTGGGACGGAGTTGGAAGTTTTTTCTGTATATGTTTGGTAGGTTACTACATTTTTGGTACTAATTTATTTGCTCAAGTGGAGTATCTTATGGTTATCCCGCAGAGTAGGTCGTTGCCCACCCGGTCTGCTCATTTTGTCCATTTTTGAAGGAATTCACGTAGGTGGTTCCTGTTACCGGCCGGAGTTGCGTTCATGTATGGTATTTGGAAATTTATGTGTTAGGTAAAGTATGCCTAAGAAAGGCGGTTTTGGACAGTATATGCATAGTGAAATTACTGCTGCTTGATATTTGTGGTCTTCTGCGACCTGAACAACATTATCTCGTCAATTTGGTTGTGTAACAGCATTTAGTGGTATGTTCTGTATTTTTATCTCACTGTTTTATTATTAACTTGGTGGAATAGTTGCGTTTGGTGTCGTTGAGTCACTTGTAAGACTGTGGTTTGACTACTCATGTGCGGTTCGCTTTTATTGTTTTGTTTTAAGAAGCGAGAATTGTTTATTAAGATGTGTGTGTGTGTGTGTGTGTGTGTGTGTGTGTGTGTGTGTTTGTTGGCCTCCGGCACTTGTTAAGAGCGCCGGAGTTAACGGCGCCGTGGTTATTATGTGCTGTCGGGATGTTATATTGTTATTTGATTTTTGAATTTTATCTTGCGTTGATATTATCTGTCGCGTGTTACAGAACATAACCAAGGTGCGTAAGTGATGGGCAGTTGTGGGATGCATGTCGGGGAGCTCTCAGCGGTTTATTTCGGCGACCGTTTCTAGTGGGAAGGCTCCGAAGTGTTGAGAGTTCGCTCGTTTGTGATTGCATTGGGAGTTGCCCTCGCCCTTTGGTTGTATCAAATTATTATTTTGTTATTTTATTTATTGGTTGTGCGTTGCGCTTCTTCCATTTTATGGTGCCAAGCGCCATTATCTTTCTCAAAGTTTTTTATGTAAATGATTTTGAATTGTAATGTAGAGTTTACTTATTATTAGATTTCTCCTCTTGGGTAAACTCTAAAAGCACTACTGTAAAACGTTCTTTGATTTTAGGGTGGCAAGCCGCCGTTATTGTTTTTAAAGCTCATGCTTTTAACCATTTGTTAATTTCTGTAAGTTATATGAATTTGTTGTTATTTAAAAGAGTTTAGTGTTGGAAATTTAATAAATTGTGTACAGTGTCTGCTATTTGGATATTATTGGGTGGAGCTCCTAGGACATTTGTCCTATAAGAAAGAATACACATTACACAGTCGTGGTTGAAATATCGCTGCTGTGAACCTTGCTTGCCATGTAAGCTTGATCGACGCTGGAAGAGGACACAGGTTGTGGGGGTATCGTTTCTTGGCCAGTAATGACAAATGAGCCCGATAGGACATGTTTCAGTGAGTCGTGCTATGTAAGTAGAAGTCGATTTACGCAGACCATCATCACCGATGCCCACAACGATGGAACGTGGCTGCACAGATAGCTAAAGATGTCTACAGTTGCAAAAGTCAACCCCCTACACAAATAATCATGATTCCTAAAATGACAGTGCACTGACAGCCAGATGTGTCTCACAGGCACGTTGTCCGTTTTATAATATCAACTCGACAGTCAACAGAGACAAGGGTATCTTCAAGAGTGCCAGAGGGAAGTGTGACAGGAGCGG